>NC_140961.1:96109284-96159284 GCF_056783735.1 Eptatretus burgeri
AGGGGGAGCACTCGGTAGAGTGCAAAACCTCTGCTGCAATACTGCTGGGTCATTTGAGTGAACCTGATATCCTATTCATTGTAGGTCAAAACCGATCAAACTCTACTGAACCACGATTGAATAAACTAAACTAGATCGACGCGCATGTAGAAATGCCAAAAAATAAAATTCAAATATTTTTCAAATAAAATCGAATTTTTTTTGGAAAAAAATTGGGAAATGTTTTTTTTGGGGGGGGTTGGAAATCACTTAAAACATGTAGAAATGCAAAAACAAAAATTCAAATATTTTTTTCAAAATGGCCGCCATAGCGGCCATATTGGACTTTGGACCAAGTCCAAAATCTAATGGCATGATCCTTGGACCAGACCAAATCCCCCCACCAAGTTTCGTTGAAATCCGTCCAGGAGTTTTTCCGTAATAATGTTCACAAACAAACAAACAAACAGACAGGGGTGAAAACAGTAACCTCCGTCCATCTTCGATGGCGGAGGTTAAATATTCCCTCTACATTCTGCCTCAACGACCACAATATTCCCACAGATCTATTTATTTATTCTATTACCAAAGTATAATCTAAAATAAATATGGTGCATTTTCGTCGAAAATGATTGGATAATGATTTGAGATGAATGGACCAATAAACAAGAATTATCCAAACTTTCAACAGGCACAGCATTGTGGCATCTTTATGTGATTGACATATCTTCAGTTTTGACAAGAAATCATTTCCTTGAAGCGGATATTTTCTACACCAAAAAAAATAGGAATTATTGTTACATTCCATTCAATCAAAAGTATTTTCTTCAGATATCAGGCTAAAAGGACCTTGGTCCAATTACGAGTATTTACGTCTCGTTTGAATCCGAGTCTAACAACAAAAATTGTGTCTCGAGTCAGAGCTATCGCCCTGAAATCGAGTCCTGCATCACTAGAGGAGGTAATACAATGATTATCGTGTGACTTTACAAACTCTTCCTGTGCTGGGTGTCAGCCTAGAGACGATAAATGATGGACATTTTCACACGGTGGAATTACTGGCACTCGAGCAGGGCCTCAAGCTCTCCGTGGATGGGGGTAATCCCAAGAGCCTCATGGCAATGGGCAAACAGTCCAGCCTGAACCTAAACCATCCTCTCTATGTGGGCGGTGAGCTACATCTACCACTCTGCTACTAACCTGATGGTCATCATGTGCTTTGTTTATCGATTCCCATCCCCCTTCTCACTCCCCCCCCCACCCCGTGGCCTTGCATTGTGATGTGAAAAATATACCTTTGGTACATTGTGTGGGGTTGGGAGTTTTTTTTAATTTTTGAGACCAATTATGCTGCTCATGTGTGCACAGGGTTTATATTGAAAAGGCAGAAATCACAGGAAAGCAATGAAATTGAAAGTCATCTGATGCATCCCATGACAAGTATAGTGGGTGTAGACAGCGACAGACAAGCATGAACTATTCAAGCTGCAAGATGATAGGTGTTTGAATGTGTTCATCCATCCAGGGCTTGCCCCAGTTTAGAGGCTTTAGTTTTGTTTTGTCACATAAATTAACTTTCAGTCATAATACTCTCAATTTGCTGGAACAAAAAACGTAGTAACACATATTATAATAACATGACGATTGGTGCTTTTTTGCTGTGTTTCACCTGAAGTGTCTGTAGCTCATTATAGATGTTTTGTACATCAACTTTCACTTTTAGGCCTCCCCAGTGGCCTGACTGTGGCTGCAACCAAGACGTCCCCTGCCAAGAACAGCATGGGCAGCTTCCATGGCTGCCTGCGGCACCTATATATCAACAGTGAACTGCAAGACCTCCGCAAAGGGCGAACAGGGGGAGGTGGTGCTGGTGTGGTGCCCGGCTGTGTGGCTTGCCAACGGTCATCCTGCCAGCACGGCTCGTGCCTGCTTTCAAGTGCCCACCCACTTGGATTCGTGTGCCAGTGCCAGACCGGCTGGGTTGGGGAACGGTGTGAGCGGCCAGACGTGCACGCCTGCCATAACCATAAGTGCGTATACCTTGGACTGGTAATGTGTATCTTAATGCACGTCATTTTTATTTTTTATTTTACTGCATTTCATTTTATACTGTCAGCTTATGTCAATCTTGACAAAATCGAATCCGAGTGAAACAGTGCCATCATGTGCTGGGTATCATCATGGAGCACATTGTTCTGGAAGGTGTTCAGCACGTTTTCTGTAATGCAGTTTAGATGTTATCAACTTTATCATAAAGGTCTGATAAGAGGATCAATCAGTTGGCCTTTTAAGTTGTGTACTGGTAGTGGAGATAAAGTGCATATTATTAAATAAATAATTCAACTTACGTTGGTACTGCAGATGGCAAAATGTATACAAGTGAAGAAATAATTCAGTGGTTTGTACTGTCGGCTGTCGAATGATGAAAGGTTTGTAAATCAATGTATATAATTCAAGGTGGTATGTCGGTAGCATTAATGTGATGGCAGTGTGTATTAAATAAATATATTAAAGTTTTCTGGAGGTGGCGTTGATGGTAAAACATAAATAATACTCCCTGATGGTTCCTAAAATTCAGAAAGAAAATCACGTGTCCCATGAGTATTGGCTCCGATCCCAAAATAATTTTACCTGCGTCATGCCAGGATATTATGCCAAATATGTCAGAAATGTTCCAAAATCTTGCCACATAAACATAGGCACAAGAGGACCACTGTACTGGCAATGCAGCCACTGGTGTACCTGAAAAATGTATCCGCCAATTCACATTTCGGGTGAAATAATGTGCGAGAGAAAGAAGGAAATATAAATCTTTCCTCCTCTCATATACGGTACTCTGCTCTGAGAATGAACACACTGACTTGTTTCAGAGCTCATGAAGGAACCTGTGCAGATATCTATCGCATGCAGGACAATAAACAAAAGAAGATCCAAGTGTACCGTTGCATGAATGACTAGGATATTATGAAACCATGTACAAACGAATACGACATATGGGATTTTGAACGCAGATGAGAATGCCAAACAGGCCAACAACAACAACAACAACTAGAGGGGGAGCACTCGGTAGAGTGCAAAACCTCCGCCGTCAATACTGCTGGGTCACTTAAGTGAACCTGATATCCTATTCATTGTAGGTCAAAACGGATCAGACTCTACTGAACCACGATTGAATAAACTAAACTAGATCGACGCACATGTAGAAATGCCAAAAGATAAAATCGAAATTTTTTTGAAAAAAAAGTTGCAAAATTTCTCATTTTTTTTTTCTCGAACAAATTTTTTTGGGTGGGGGTGGAAATCACTTAAAACATGTAGAAATGCAAAAAAAAAATTCAAATATTTTTCAAATAAAATCGAAATTTTTTTGAAAAAAAGTTGCAAAATTGTTTTTTTTTTCTCTAACAAATATTTTTTTGGGGTTGGAAATCACTTAAAACATGTAGAAATGCAAAAACAAAAATTCAAATATTTTTCAAAATGGCCACCATAGCGGCCATATTGGACTTTGGACCAAGTCCAAAATCTGATGGTATGATCCTTGGACCAGACCTAATCCCCCCACCAAGTTTCCTCGAAATCCGTCTAGGAGTTTTTCCGTAATACTGTTCACAAACAAACAAACAAACAAACAAACAAACAAACACGGATGAAAACAGTAACCTCCGTCCATCTTCGATGGCGAAGGTTAACAACAAAATCTAACTCGCAAAATGAACACAGCACAGAACGTGAAACTACCCACACACGTTGTGAAGACATGGTTTGCTATGATTTGCCTAATATAATTGCAAAAAAAACCAACAATGAAAGCCTCGATTATATAAACTTCATCACTACTTCATTAAAAGTATATCTTCATAACAGCGTGCAATTCCCACGACACGACACCAGCAGGAGTGATTCAACAGCAAGTTTAGCGACACGTTCACACCAACGGTATCATTGGCATGCCCCACAGAGCCTTGAGCCACAACGTAACTAGCTGAGAGTATTTATGGACTTGGTTATAGGCAAACAAACTTGTGACTATCAAATCCATATGGGCACGGTATACTCAATACGGAACTTTCAAAATGAGGTAATCAGCCCCAGAATGCTCGGCGTGCAGAAAACCTTAGAAATAGCGATCTTCGGGGCATGTGAACCACGATTGTGCATGTGCAATAAAGAATGTGACTTTAAATGGCTCCCAAAGCTTCTAAATAAGTCAACAATACTTGGAAAAGTACCGAAGAGAAAGCCGGTGTGTGCCTCTGCACAACGGAAGGGTTGGAGGGAGACACCGTATCTGGTGTGGGTGGTTCTGAACACCAATAGGCAGGTCGTATCTTGGGCTTTTGAATGCAAGTGGTTCTTTTAAAATAGAGATGTTACATGCGCAAGAGTTAGGGGGGGAAGGTGGGGTCCTAGAAGTTGCGACATGCAAGGCTCATCATTCTGGAGGAATCGCCGTCAGTTGATTTATGCTAACGAGAGCCACATGTTGGCAATACACCTGAGATTCAGGACTTTTGTGAAAATCAGGCTACTATTGGCTCTCTGAACTATCCACGGTCTCCAAAGCAAGCATCGATATCTGCAACACCAGAACCCCCTGGTCGTCATTCACCAATTTCTCTATTTGCAGATCTCAAGCTTCCAGCTCGCTTGGACGACGATGTTGTACCATCGAGTTGGAAGGTGTAATGTTGTTGGTTTATATGTTGTAATATACACATTTGAAACAATGTTGGGTGGGTTTTTTTTCAGAATTTAAAAACGGGTTGACTTTGCTTTGCTTTTCTCAAAGAGAGAAGATGGGAAGCGAAACACAAGTTTGTGCACACAATTTCCGTGTGCCGTTCTGTACACATGTTGTTTGATATGATATGGCGCTTGTTTGCGAACACCCTGGTTGGCTTGAGACGTGTTATTATTTCTCCTGCATGAGTTTGAACTCGGTAATAAAATGTTGAAACTCAGTCGCACAAGGACTGGCTGATTTATCCAAGCGGTGTTGACACACGGTAAGTTAGCTTCACCTTCAGGTTCTAATTGACGAGCTGACTCGGTTTTAAGTCTGATCAACATCATCGTAAAATCCAATGAAAAATTATGTTCTGGAAGAGTCTCTGCAGGGGACCGAGCATCTAGAAACATGCTGTTCTTTAAAAAGTTTCTTCGCTGGCTCCTAGGATGCAGTCATGTGAACATTTTTCACGAGAGTTGGCCTTTGAGACTGGTATTGTGTTCAAGCAGACGCGTGATATAGAACTGGTATGGTCCAAATGGGCTCTTAAATGCCTCGAAACCCCCTTGATTTGTTTTTTTGGTGGTGGGCGTAAATAGGCTGAAATTTTGTTTGTGCACATGGATTTTCAAACGATCCATTTTCTCTCCATTTCCTATGCCTTCTATTAGGTGTGTGCATGGTGAGTGTGTCGCCAGTGATGCACACTCGTACAGCTGCCATTGCCACGAAGGATACTTAGGGGTACTGTGTGACCGCGATGCACAGCCAGTGGACCCGTGCCGGGACATGCTTTGTAAGCATGGCCACTGCAAAGTGAAGCCTGACAGTGCTCCATCCTGTCACTGCCAGTCCGGTTATCAGGGTGAGCACTGCGATGAAGGTGAGAGCATTTCCATGCATCGATCATGCACCCTCAAGCAAGATGCCTTTATGCCAATGCTGCTTTGTTCCCGCTGATGTGATCTTCATCGCTTTGCAAATACTCTTCAGTGTGTTGCTCACCTTTTTTCGGTGTACCGATTGACTTCATTATTTACACCTTTGCAGTTTAGTACGCTATTGCCAACTAACTGTGGATAACCTTATGAGAATCATAAAAGACCCAAATTGTACAGGTGAATCAATCTTACCAAAATATTATACTCGGCTTTGAAATGTTAGAGTCAAAATACATCTTTGTGAACTGTTTACAAATACGTTTCCTCAAGCCTGTTGGTATAGTTGACTCGACATGTCATAATAATTAGTGTGACATTTGCCATTCTCGTGTTATCTACTATCCCCGTCTTTGTCTACTCCTCTCTTTTTTCTCTCTCTTTGTCTTTCTGTCTTCCTGTCCCTGTAAAGCAAAAGTGGATAACAGCCAAGCTAACAGAACTACCGGTGATGTCCCTGCTAATGTTGACAGCCTTGCTAGGCTTCTCACTAACAGTTCCTCAGGAATCCATCTGCAGCTGTCCCAGGTGAGAGAGGCTGCACGCTTGAGCTGCACCCTGTCTACAAAGCATTCTGTGCTTGACATGCATGCGGACCTTTTTTATTTTCTGTTCCATTTTCCCACTGCTGATCTTTTTTTTTTTCCTTTCTTTTTTTGCAGCTTCTGCCTTTCTTTTTCACCAAAGTCGTGTAGTTCTTTGGTCGCTTCTTTCATGTTCTCTCAATTTTAATCCTTAATCTTTTTTAATCCATCTATTATGATTGGCAAGCTCATTGTCCCGAGGCCCACTTTTTGGTGCCTTGTTCCTAGCTCTATTTTTTTTTAAGTTCTAAGAACTAGAAGTACCCGCTTCCTACGGGAGCCGTCAAGGGGGTCATGTTATTCTATTTATGCCTATTTTACTCCAAGGGGTCCCAGGATCACACACCCCAAAAAATGGTTGCAATCGGTTCAGCCGTTTTTGCGGTACCTGGGAACAGACAGACGGACAGACGGTGAATTATAGTGAAGATGGAGAAACAGGAACAGTAAGGACCCCATTGACATAATTTTCCTGGAGCCGATTACAGTGCATCCAGCCTCACACAGCCAATCGGCATCTTACGACTTGTCACCGAGCCAAGAGAATCATTGTTCACTCTTGCTCTGTTGGGGTATTTACAGTACCCCGAGAAAGTCTCAACCCCTTTCAAAATTTTCACCTTTTGTTGCCTTATAGCTTGGAATTAAATTTCATTCAACCAAACTTTTTCCACATTTATTTACGCATCGTAACCCACAACTTCCAAGTGACAAACAAATTCTACAGATTTCAGAAATTGACTAAAAATGTAAAATGAGAATATCTTAGTTGGATACGTGTCCAACCAAGATATGAAAATATCGTGGTTAACACTTTGTGGAAGCACCTTTGACAGCAATTACAGCTGTAAGTCTGTTTGGAAAGGTCTCTTCCAACTTTACACACCATGATTGGGCAATATCTGCCCATTCTTCTGTACAAAACTGTTCAAGCTCAGTCAAGTTGTGTGGGGAGCGATGATGGACAGCAATCTTCAAGACATGACACATGTTTTCGATTATATTTATGCCAGGGCTCTGACTGGGCCACTCAAGGACATTTATCTTTTTGTTCCTTAGCCACTCCAGTGCAGCATTGGTTGTGTGCTTCGGGTTGTTGTCATGCTGAAAGGTAAACTTCCTTCCCAATTTCAGCTTTCTTGCAGAGGGCAGAATGTTTTCCTCCCGGATTGTTCTATATTTTGCTCCATCCATTTTCCCTTCTATCCTGACAAGTGCCCCAGACCCTGCTGATGAGAAACATCCCCATAGCATGACGCTGCCACCACCATGCTTCAGAGTAGGGATGGTGTTCTTTGGATGATGTGCTGTGTTGGGTTTGCGCAAATGTAATATTTTGCATTTTGGCCAAAAAGTTCCATCTTGGTTTCGTCAGACCACAAAACTTTTTGCCACATGGCTTCAGAATCTCCGGAGTGGTTTATTGCATTCCTCAAACGGGATTCAAAGTGGGCTTTTTTGAGTAATGGCTTCCTTCTTGCCACCCTACAGCACAGGCCAGACTTGTGGAGTGCTTGTGATAAAGTTGTTACATGCACACAGTGACCAGTCTTTACCATAAAGCCCTGTAGCTCTTTCAAAGTTTGCATTGGCCTCTGGGTGGCCTCACTGATCAGTCTCCTCCTTGCTTGGTCATACAGTTTGGAGAAACAGTCTGATCTCGGCAGGGACTGAGTGGTACCATATGCCTTCCACTTCTAAATGATTGGCTTGACTGTGCTCCAAAGGGGATATTCAAGGTCTTTGAAATATTTTTTTTCTCCATCTCCTGATCTGTGCCTTTCCACAACTTTATCCCGAAGGTCTTTTGAAAGTTCCTTGTGCTTGTGGTTGAGTCTTTGCTGTGAAATGCACTATCCAGCAGAAGAAACCTACAGAAACAGTTGATTTTATTCTGAAATAATCAGAATCACCACAATTTAACACAAGTGGAGGCCAATTAACTTGGTGTGTCATTTTGAAGGTGATTGGTTACACTTTAGCTAATTTACAATGCTATTATAAGGGCATCAGCATCGGCCAGATGCACCCTTCTTAACATCTACGAGCATGATGAATTTCTCAAGTTGTGGACGGATCTGGATGAAACACTTATTCAACCCAGATTTTCTAGTTTTGTATTTTCAATTAATTTTCTGAAATTTGTAGAATTTGTTTTTCACTTGGAAGTTGTGGGTTACGATGTGTAAATAAATGTGGAAAAAGTCTGATTTAATGCAATTTAATTCCAGGCTATAAGGCAACAAAAGGTGAAAATTTTGAAAGGGGGTTGTCGACTTTCTGGAGGCACTGTATATGTATGAATAATGAAATTGTTTTTGTCCAAATCAATTTTTTTCTTGACTCTGCATTTTGCGATTACTCTCGTACCATTTTCACATTTGTGTGGCCAGTGGTTTGGGACGAGATGCACAAATGGCACACAGATATTGGGTTCAAATGTTTAAAAAAAAACACCCTGGTGATATCTATGCTTGCAACACTGTTCTCGTCCTCACTTCTCCACCCCGCACATCTCCACCCCCAGTGAATTTAAGTTGATAAACTGTTGGATTTAATTAATGTGGTGCTGATGCAGCACAGGCTTGATGGTCCAAATGGCTCCTCCTGCATCCAAGTTCCTTGTGAATCTATTTAATACATACGACCATGCTAAACTCCAGAGAGCAAACGATTCTGATGATACCCTGTAGATGTCATCATTTATTGCCTGCCAGATGTGGTTTTAAAAAATGTACGTCACTGAAAACCTATTTCTGCAACTGTTCATCTCTTGGTTTTTTTTTTTGTTGCATTATGTATAAAGTATGCTGGAGCCCAAATTTCAATTATGCTGCCAAGATGCAATCTGTAAGTTTCAGTTTTCAATTTTTTTCATGGTGTCTGGTTTACTGTCAAGCTTGTTCAACATATAATGTATTCACAAAAATAACATTATTATACAATGGACAAATAAACACTGATTACAAGATATTTGAACAAGCTCTGAAGGCAACCAAAATTAAATTTTCTTCTAAAAATTATCATCAGATAAAGGACACACACTGGTAAGACTTTCTAATCCGCATTGCATGAATGATGCCGACTCAAATGTAAGATCCCAAAATCGTGGCACAATGCCGAGGTCATTCCGTTGCTGAAAGGAAGACGCCGCAAGCCGTCAATCAATCTCACTCCTGTGTGTGCTGTGCAAGGTGTTAGATAGTTTGTTGTGAACCTGACGAGAGACACTTGCTGGCACAGCTTGCCATTTGATGAGGTAGAGGTAGGCTTTCACAACAAGCAATTAATCTGTGATTAAGTGATTTGGATGACAAGGTGTTGAGGATGCTTTTCCGATGTATTGTTGCAAAATGGAAAGTCTTCATGTAGATTTATGCCAAAGCATTGATGAGATTTTTTAAGAATTCTCCTTAATCAGAAACTTGGTGGCTCGGTACGATGACTTATTACCTCCGCCACCGAAGGTGAAGGAGGTTATGTTTTCACCCATTTCTGTCTGTCTGTGTACAGGATATCTCAAAAGGTTGTCTACGGATCCAGATGGAATTTTGTGGACAGGTTTGGTGTGTGACAAGGACGAACTGATTAGATTTTGGTGAAGATCAGGATCCAGATCCGACTACTAGAATTTTTTTCAGTGATTCTTCACCATTGAGAGATTGGTCCAAAAACGATATAGTACTGTATAGTATGATATTTCAAAAATGAATTGGGCCCGATACGTTCTCGTGAATCAGGCATTATGTGGCGGAGGTATGCGCTCTGCCGAGTACCCTTCTAGTTCATAATGGAATCGTCACAGTGCCGCAAGGGAAATATGCAAGTTGACCAGCTAGTTTGGGAAATATGCAAGTTGACCAGCTAGTTTGAAAAATGGTCTGCCTCATGGATCCAGGTTAACAACACCCCAATTTGATCTACATGCAGCACACCTATTCCGAACATTAGGCATGTTGACAATATTTGTCTTCCAAAGATCAAGAGACTCGGATGACATCAGCAACGAACTTTACATCGTATGTCCTGTTACCGGTATACTTCCATAAATTGTGCCTCAAATCAAACCCAAAAAGATTCTTTGACTCTCCTTCCATTTTATCAGCCTTTTTTTTTTTTGAAGATTAAAGGTTACTTTTTTATAGAACACTTTCCCTGTACTGTCACCTGAAAAAAAAAAGCATCAGTGAGGTGCAGAGTTGGCCGTCTTTCATGACAAAGCTTGATGTCGGGAAGCTGGCACGCAAACCCTACAAATGATCATATTGACTCTCATTTACTCATCTGTTGATTACTGCTGCCTGGTATCATATTGGCCACTGAAAACTTGTCGATGCTCAGCTGAACAAAGTCTTGCAAATTGAAACTGTCTGCCAAAACTATGCAAGTCCTCTCCGCTGGAGTTCTTCCCACTGCTTTCCAACATATCAAGCGATTTTCAGCAGCCTCTCTACCGGCAGCAATAAGTACTACTGCATGTATAGCTACCTTATCACTTAACACCACAGGTGTCAAGAAAGTATCTCCTGAGTTCATGTTCTCCTGTCCTGCCTACAAAGCAATATGGTTGAACCAGATTACAGCAACTTGTGACGATTGCAGCCTCTCTTCTTTGTGTTTACCTCAAAAACACAATGCTGCGTTAAAATTAAACGAGATGTGATGAATAAAGCATATGATACAGCCCAGAACTCGGGTTGAAGGCTTCATAATAAATGCTTGTTATAGGGACGGCACAGTTACAGCTGTTGTACTGTTTCAACCGTTTATATTCTTGCTTTAATTTGTTCAATTTCTCGTATTATTGGCCCATACTCTTGTGAATACCGAACCGGGCGTAGTGGCGTGCGCCTGTAATCCGGCTACTCGGAGGCTTGGGTTGGAGGATCGCTTGAGGACGGGGGCTCTGCACTGGGCAGGGTGTAGAGCAGCCCGGAATCATGGCGAAACCCAAATCCTGATCCCTGTGTCGTAAGAGGCGACCAGGGTTGCGTCAGGAAGGGCATCCGGCGTAAAACCTGTGCCAAATCAGTATGCGGATCATAACGGATGATCCGCTGTGGCGACCCCTAACGGGAGCAGCCGAAAGATGAACAACAACAACTCTTGTGAATACCGAATAAGCTTCAGTAACAGATGCACCTGTAGAAACTCACCTGCGCTCTGCAGACTCATCCGACCACATGGAAACTAACAGCAGCACTTGCGCAGCTCGCCAGCACTGAAACAGTGTTCACCTGCACATACTCGTGAATGTCCGCCATTTTTATCCTTCTTCTCCGAGTCTACGAGCATGATGATGTCCATGTGATGACACAGATTGGGCGCTTGTATGAAGCCTGAGTTGGCCCGTGTCGGCCTCAAGTATTCAAGTTGGCGACTCTTGTCGCTCAACGACCCAATCCTGACCGATCGGAGTGGTTGTGAATACAATTTCATACAGCCTTCCCCCGTTGTAAGTGGCCTCGAAGATGTGGTGTAAACAATCCTTTTCCTTTATGTCATTTTCATTGGATACTCCAGGTGAATAGCTATCATTCAATATCTTGTTATAGTTCACGGTCTGGTGTAACTGCCTGTATACATATGCACAAAAGCAATTTATTTTAAATATTATAGTTATGGTTATCATTAACATGGTATCACGGACCCTGGAAGTGGGGCGGATCCCATCTGCGGAGCCTGTGCATGGCCCGTGGACCTCTTCACAGACTCCAAGGAACAGGTGGAAAAGCATGTCCGTGTGGTTTGCCCGTGGATTCACGCTTTCCTTCTGCAGAGAGTCTATCCAAGCCGAGGCTCAGTATCGTACTTTTATTTCTGAAAAGTGAGTTTTCTTGTGGTATTTTCCATTTTCCATTTTCGGTTATTTTTTTTCCTGAAGCTACCACAACCATAATGTTGAGCTCTTGCGATATGACTAAGCCTGGTGTTGGCTTAACAGTTGAGTGACTGGCTTAACATCTTAGGGTCATGAGTTTGAGCCCATGCTGGCTGTTGAATCAACAGCAGATGAGGTTGACTCAGCCTGTCATCCTTCTGAGGTTGGTGAAATGAGCATCAGTGTACTGGTAACACAGGGCACTGCATCAGCAGCACAGCCACTCCCCTAGAAAATGATTGCAAATCAGCAGCCACAGGTTTTACACGATACCTAGCGAGCCATGTTAATGCTGTAATCTTTTATTGAAGCAACTTTGTTTTGATCCAGTGTAGCCTGCAAAAGTATTCACCCCATCCAAAGCTTTCACATTTTGATGCCACCTCAGCTTATTTCATGATGCTTTCAAATCAAACTTCATATATAAAGTCTTCACAAACTACTTCAAAGTTGACAAAGCTAAAAATAATTCAGATAAAACGTGAAGAAGTTTGATTAACAGAGAAAATTAGATGATTCTCAGTCGCATCAGTATTCAAACCCTTTGCCTAATTAACCCTAAATCACTTCAGGAGCAAATTATTTGTTTGAAAGGTTAAAAAAATAAGTGTAATCAGTTTCAGCTGTATGTAATCTGTGCTTTAACTTAAAAATTAAGCTCCCCCACTTATGTAAGGAGTTTTAAGGTGCAACTCACCTGGACAAACAACAAGGCAAACATGAAGACCAAGGAGCTTTCCAAAGAAGTCAAACATAAAGTGGTGGAGAAGCACCGTTCAGGAGAGGGTTATAGGAAGATTTCAAAGTCACTCATTATCCCTTTGAGAACGGTGACATCCATCATTAAGAAGTGGAAGATGTATCATACCACCCAGACTCTACCCAGATCAGGCCGCCCATCCAAACTCAGCAGCCGAGCAAGCAGGAAACTCGTTTGAGATGTCACTGGAAGTGTAAATCCAAGAATGACCTTGAAAGATGTGCAAGGCTCTATATCTGAGATGGGGGGGGGGGGTTAATGTTCAACAATCAACAATATCCCGTTCCCTTCACAAAGCTTGCCTCAATGGACAGGTGGCAAGAAAGAAGCCATTCCTGAAAAGACGCATCTAAAAGCTCATACGTACTTTGCGAAAAAACATCTCAATGATACTGTAGGCATGTGGAGAAACGTTTTGTGATTAGTCAAAACAAGAATTGAACTTTTTGGTCTAAATTCAGTGCTAGTCTGGTACAACACTGCACATCACCCAGTCAGCACCATCCCTATTGTCAAACATGGTGGTGGCAGCATCATGTTATGGAGCTGCTTTTCATCAGCAGGAACTGTCAAGCTTGTCTGGACAGAAGGGACAATGGACGGTGCAAAGTACGGGAGAATCCTTGATGTAAATAAACCTGCTTGAGTTGCCCATGAATGTGAAACTGGGTAGGCGATTCACATTTCAACAGGACAATGATCTGAAGCACAAAGCTAAAGCCACACTGGAGTGGTTGAATAAGAAGAAAATGAATGTTCTTGAGTGGCCCATTCAAGGTCCTGACATGAACCCAATTGAACATTTATGGCGACACTTGAAGATTGCAGTCCATCGACGATCCCCATCAAACATGGCAGAACCAGAACAATTTTCACATGAAGAATGAGTAAAGATTTCACCATCTTACCGTGCAAAGCTGGTAAAGACCAATCCAAAAGGACTCGTAGCAGTCATTGCTGCAAAAGGTCCTTCCACCAAGTACTGACCGAAGGAGCTGAACACTCTTACAACCAGTGAATTTTGATTTGTACTTGTTTTTTTGCAGATATTCCTGACATGTAACTTCCTCCAATTATAACAGTGTTTAGATTGATCTCTTCAGTTTCGAATAAAAAAGTTAATTTGGAAAAAAAAATTCTTCATAATTCATCCAAATGTGGCATTATTGATAAGGGGTGAATACTTTTGCAGGCCACTGTAACTGCTGTCAGGTTTACAAGCATTAAAAGATCTCCCTTATGACCACAAAGTCGATCTCTCCCCTTGGTTCCACTGATTGCTTTTGAGACCCATAGAAACTAATGACGATGCACCATTAGTTCAATCTTTCATATGCAGCACAAGGGTGCGGGGTATCATCATTGGCTAAGGGCACGCCTGTGCCGCTGATGGGTCTAGAAGTTGTGACATGTTGGGGCAGAAATTTGTAATTTTGCCAAGGTGCCAGTGAATGTTCATCTACTCTTCACGAAGGACACCATGAGATGTTTAACATCCACAAACCAATGCACGCAGACTGTATGCCCGTTTCACCTCCGTCCGAGGGATGACACACATTGAGGAATCACCCTGCCTTTGAAACACCAGGATGACAGTTTATAGCTAAGTCTGGATGCAAACCCAGGTTAGACAGCTAGAGGTGAGTATGCATACCTCCAGGCCATCCTGTCAGCCCCTGGCACTAGCTCGGCACATCTTTCTGGATTCATACGGCATTTTGCTGACACACAGGCACAATATTTTGTTCAATTACATTTACACCCAGTTTGCAAAACAAAAATGTTGGAAACTCTTGTCTATCATCTGCATTAATTATTTTTTTTCTTTTCAAACACAATACTGTCAACTTTGCTGGTATTTGGCTATGTAGGAGAAAATAATTATATTAATGTACTCTCAATTATAATTGTTGCTGGTGTTTTATAAATTTAATTTTTATGCTATAAGTCAAATTGGATGTCAGTTATGCTTCCTTGTAGCCAAGAGTCTTTTTGACATAAATGTTGATAAAAGGAATGTCTTGCTATGGAACAAAGTGACCTGGTTGATAACGCTGCAACTTTACCCATGATTATGTCATTCGCTCTTCACCTAGTAAACACGTATTGCAGTTGGAGTTCTTTTATTCTAATGCTTATCAACCTCCTCCACGCCCTGCTAAGAACATATAAATGCGAGGAAATGTAATCTTGGTTTAGTGCAAATCATTGTGGATGCTTACTTATTGTTTTGAACTCCATAGAACTATGTTAATAAAATTATCTGATGTAATGTACTTTCCATTGTGGACAGTGAATTAATTGTGGCTTTCATTTGAGTAACAGGATTTACATCGAGTCGGTTAACGGTTAACAACAATAAAATTCCACAACAGCTGCGATGAAAAAATGTCACACTGAGAACTTGAAATTCCCTTTCTTACAATGTTCATTATATGTGCATCTTCATGTTTGAACTGGGGAAAAGTGTTGCTTCACTAAAGTCACGTTACTAAAGTAAAACCATTGTTCAAGGTAACTCCAGTTATTACCCGCGACAGAGGAGAGGGTATTGCATTTGGATGTCTGTCTGTCTGTCTGTTGGGTCGCTGAAATAGGTGACCCTTATTGTTAGTAATTCTGTTTGTTTGGATGTCTGTTCGTTTGTCATCAGAATAATTGGTAGTAAACGTGGGCGGATTTTGACCAACCTCGGGTGGAAGGTACATCTTATGACCTAGTGTTTTGGAAATTGTGATGGTTTCTCGGGACGCTTTGGTTCCCTCGCAACAACCGAAAAACCTTCAAAATCGGTACCGTTCACGCTAAATCAATTCCGAAGGCCATTATCCCACATAGGGTTATGAAATTTGGCACGAATGATCTACAGGTGATGCTCTATCAAATATATTCATGTTTTTGTCATATATGGAATACTTTACCCACAGCAACCCCTACAATTAGGGTATGCGCGAAAATTGAAGACCCCCTAGCGACCAGGTGAGTGCATCGATATGAATGAAACTTTGCAGGTTCATGGTACTCAATGAGTGCTTCAACTTTGCCTCAGGACATATTGACCGATTTCGCTTAGGTCAGGGGTCAAAGGTCAATGAGTGCAAAAATCGATAATATGCGAGAGCTGGAGGTGCCTTCACGCCAAATGCTACACCTAGGGTTATGGTCAGATGGTCATGAAAATTCACACTAATTGTCTGGAATACATTGTGCACAAACAATCAAGCCGGATTTTCGATTTAGATCTTTGTTCACCCACAGCACCCCCTCGAACTTTGGGGATTTCCCATTTCAAACCGCATTTTTGGTACTTTTCATTCAAATGGATACCGAGTAGTTATCAGTCGATGGAATTGGATGAGATTTGATATGCATAATCTTAAGGTGATTCCCTATCCGCTATATGACATCCATTTTGCTTTATATCTTGTAGTTTCCATGCTCGGCGACCCATCGCCGCCTACTGGCTTGTTTGTTTGTTTCACTGCACAGAACATGAGTGTGTGTATTAATTACATAAGACACTATAGAACCCTAGCACCCTTTAGTCCCTTTATCACCTCAAGTTGATTGAAGACCCTTTAGACCCCTTCGACTCTGAACACATTTAAGACCCTTGACCCCTGATATCTTTCACACCCTTAAAGCCCCGAAGACCCTTAAAACCCTTTCGACCCCGAAGACCCTTCAAGGCCCATTTCGGCCTTTCAACCTTTGGACCTTCAGACCATTTGACCTTTCCAACTTTTCAGACCTTTGACCTTTACACATTTACAACTCGACCATTTGGACCTTTCTTTTGCAATCAACAACAACCTTTCATTTAATTCATCCTTCCATTTATTTGCCGCATAAAATACACCACACAAAACAAATTTGTGATGTTCTATAATCTCTGATTGCCCTTTCTTGTTGATCCTGTTTTTGTCTTGTTTTGAACACATTACTTTGTGGTGTTGCATCCTTCACCACATTCGCAAAACTTATGTGCAGATCGGTTGTTATGTATTAAGAGTAGGTAAGTAAATTTATCGCATTTGCTGCTGATGTGGCAGCACCTTCAGTGAGAAAAGAACAGTAACTCTAAAAATTATGAAATTCCTTAAAAGGTTGGTGCATGTGCACGCACATAAACACACACACACACACACACACACACACACACACACACACACACACACACACACACACACACACACACACACACACACACACATGCACATAAACACACACACACACACACACACACACACTGCATTTTAACTCCCTAAGCATTGATAAGTGTTGTGTAATTTACTCAAATGAATAGGAGGATAAGGTTTTTTGCAAAATATAATTTTATACAGTAGTTGCAGGCAAAACAGGGAGTCAGTCATCAGCCAAACACATTTTTTTTTCCATCGGATTTTTTTTCATCAACACCACATGGGAATGATCGAGCCCAAAAACCATCAGTCCCCCCCCCCACCCTGGGTGAAGGGAATGTTTTGTGTGCCTTTCCATCCATCACTCGCTTTACTTTAAAAATGCAAATGGTCAATACATGGGAACACTTGTCACCTTGTAGAAAACCCTTGCAAGAGGAAGCGAAGTCGATCGTACGCCCAGAGACAGCGTGGCTACGCAGCCTGTCGCTCTACCCGCAAGGTGGCCAGAATAGAGTGTCAAGGACCCTGCAGTGGAGGCCAATGTTGCCGGCCGACACAAACCAAGAAGCTGAAGTACACATTTCACTGTACCGATGGTTCGTCCTTCGTGGAGGAAATAGAGAAAGTGCAGAAATGTCAGTGTATTTCATGTGCCTCCTAGGGATGTCTCCGTCCATCTTTAATTCTATCGGTGTTGATCTTTTATTCTCTTTTCCTCTTGCAATTTCTTCCCCACTCTTTCACCCATTGTCATCCTTACTTCTCTTCCCCACACCTTATATTGCCTAGACGTCTCAGACTCACAATTGTTTATTTTGCCAATCACGTACTATATTGTTTGGGGGTGGGGTGGGAGGTGGGGATGGGGGACAGGGGGAATGTATTTGAATTTGTATTGTGAAATATTTTTGAAGAATTATCTTCTTTATATATACTGAAAGTTTTGAGTTATGCTTGCGGAGTGAAAGAGCCCATTTAAGAGCCACTTTTTAGCAGCATTTTGAGTTGTTTCAAATAGCAATAAGACTATATGCTTATATTTGTGGGTCCCACACCAACCAGAAAAGGCATACAATGTCACTTCACCAACATGATGATCATTTACTATGAAAAGAATGTTTATTTTTTAACTCTTCTAAGTTGTAGAAGTGCGTAATATAGCTCTGTCCCTTTGTTATTTTTACAGTGCACAACAAGCTGACAGACCTTTCAGCTGAACCACGGGGTCACTGTTTTCATTTCAGTATTAATTGTTTTGTAAGATATACATATATATATATATATTTTTGTGGAAGTAGATGTTAAGAATGGGAATGCTTCACTTGTGTATCCCGATAATATCTCGTATATAGTTTCTTCTGCAACTTTATAAATGCTTTATTCAGTATTTCATATGTGACAGCATAATGTATTTATTTGCATTAAACTATCAAATTTATCAATGCTAAAACAATGCATCTGCTGTCCAATATGTAATATATTATTTATTTTGCAAATTTCTGGGGGAAAGGATGGGGGGGCTTTAATCACTAAATTTTCCAGACATACCTATCATTGTCATCATCACTAAAAAAAATTTTCATGTATTTTCTTTCTCTTTCTGTGCTGTTATGAATGATGGCTTTAAAGTTTCTCTCAAAGCACCCAAAGATCAGGGTTGGGCAGTGATCACACCTCTGACACCAAGGGTAGATTTTCCCTGCACTATCACCGATCAAATACGCAGAAGGTTGTGGCTTCACCTTGGATACCATTTATGTATCTTTTTGACATCATCATGACGATAATATTCAATATTCCCTCTGGTAAACCACCTGAGCCACAGTGTTTTGACTTCTCAGCCACATCATCTTCTTCTCAACCACCTGGTTAAATAAATATCCTCATAATGTCTCAAATAGTACTCGCGACTCCTACGTAAGATATTCTGTGTTGCCTCTGTGACCTGAATCATAATTATGAACACTGCCAACACAAAACCGATTATGCTATTAAATGTGAAAATAATCTAAGGAAAATATTTTGTACATGTTTAATACTTATATTTAGTACTAATCGATTAATAAAGAAAAAAAAACTTTAGACATGTGAAGACCGTGTGCTTCCGTGAGATTTAGACTTTTATTTGTGTATTGTCCATCGGCGTTGCTTACTCTACCGACATGGGCATTTGTACTACAGTGTAATTATGGTTGTGAGTGTGACTCGTTAACGAGTGCATAACAAATCGCATCACATGCCCAGTTGTGTACCTGGAGTTCTTTGTGGAATGTTAACCAATAACATTTTGTGGTAATTCTTCTCTTCTCATTATAGTCGTGTATTCATTTGCAGACCCTTCGTGCAATTAGTTTCGTGTCTGGACCGGTTGCTGTGGAATTCATAATAAAAAAAGGCCTAAGAAAATATATGACTGTGCAGTTGAACTTTTGTTACAAAACTATAACATCATGAACTTTCGTCATGGTGATTGTTTATTATGGTTGAAGCAAAGATTTAATTTGAGTGTTTATTCCAATGCTGCGCTGTATGCAGAAACTGCACATATTCATTTCCCCTGATACAGGCCTTGAGGAGATGAATCTCAGCCGCTGTTTTTAAAGACCACAAGAACATTTCATGATGAAAGGAATGCCAAGCGAAGAGGCTCAAAAGCACAAAGACCAAGCGGTTCTTTCTGAATTCAAAGACGGGCAATTGTACACATACGGACAAGGCTGCGTGCAGTAAAGTCCTGGCATAAATTTCCAACATTCACTTATTTTGTCCATTTTCAAACCTTTGCCTGAATTGTCCTTTTATGTTTTCTGTTGTTTGGAATAACTGATTTACCTTCTTTCCATCATTGAGGTATGAGAATGAGTGTGGAATTTGACGCACTGTTTATTAGTTATGGTGCAGGCCCAATTAACAGCCCTTCCTTTTGTTTCCAGATGTTGAGGCTTGGAGAATAAATGATGACAGCTTTGTGAACTGAGCATGAAGTAACTGAAATTTATGGATGTGGATACATGCCTGTTGCTAGGGGAGAGGGGGGAGGAGGAGGAAGGGAGGGAGGGGGGTAAAACAAACTGCTCACCCCCTTTCCCACCCCGAACACAGTCACATTTTTATTTTCACACAATTCCTCATTGCTTCTTTATGCAGCAATAATTGTCCCTTCACGAGACGAGAACATGATGAATAATGTCATCAAACTCTATCGTTTTTACTCCCGAGGGTATAAAACATTTCATTCGATCTGCCTTTCTCTAACGGCCATGACATGTTCCAAGTGGAGAAAAGAAACAACATACTTTTGCACAACCTTGCGGTTGTAGTCTGATGACATGTTTAGTTTTTGAGCATGAACATGGCACAGCAAACGTACAACAATTCTTCAAATGAAGTGTGGGATTTCAACGTGGGCCATTTTGACAAGGAATTTCGATTTATAATATTTCAGCAATTTCTCAGGAAGGCTATAAATTACAGTTTCTTTCTGAGGGAGGACCCTTGCCCCCACCCCGAGTGTAAGGGAGGGTACACCATTCCCTGATACCCCTCCTCCATTTAAAAATCCGATCGACGGTCTTGAAATATATAAAATATGGTTAACTGGTGTAAAAGCCAATCAAAAATGACAGGTTGGAATTGTTTTATTGGAGACGAGACGAACGTGAACCCGTTGGGTTCTCATTGTGACAGCGGTTGATTAAAAAAAAATTATTTCAAAAAAAAATCATTTCAAAAAAAAAAAAACATAGCTCCAGCAAACGATACCGCTGAGGTTGTTTGCATTGATCAAATAATCCCGAAGAGTACTTGACTGAATCGGGAATTGATTTTTTAATAATTTTTTCGTTGCCCGATTTGAACGAAACTTGATATTGCGTGTCAATGTGAAAAAACAACAGCGGAGAAAAGAAAGTTGAATAAATTAATGTGCGAAATCTTCAAAACACAATTTATTTTTAGATCCTCATGGAGGATCTCGAAGTCTTACTCACGTTGTTGTTCTTCTGCTTCTTCTTGTGGACTTTTTTGTTTCACAGCCTACAGTTTTCATCAAAACTTCCTGAGACTTGGCATATACATGTAAAATCCCCTGCGCAGACAGTAACCATCTCCGATTTTGAAAATTCCTCCTAGAAAAAAAGTTATGACATCAAAATATCTCCGCTAATGGAAATCGCCTAAAAAATTATGTCCGAAACTAGGCAAGCTTTATGAATTCTGTTTGCGGGAATCGAACAGAGCATTATCAGAGATGAATTACCACACATATGATACATCACTATGACGTCATATCAATTTTTATGATGTCATTCCTATTTTTTGACTTTTTTTGTTTCACAACCCAGAGTTTTCATCGGATCTTCGTGAAACTTGCCAGGTATATGCAGAAAGCCCATGCGCAGGCAGTAACCATCTCCGATTTTGGAGATTCTTCCTTGAAAAAAAGTTGACGTCATAATATCGCCGCTAATGGAAATCGCCTATACCATTATCTCCGAAACTAGGCAAGCTGTTTGAATTTTGTTTGCGGGAATCAAGCCGGGCATTTGCACAGATAATTTATCGCAAACCTGATACATCACAATGACGTCATATTCGTTTTATGACGTCATCATTAAGAGGACGAGGATCTTAGCTCATTTGAGCTTGTATAATGAAAAACGGAAGTATTACATTAAAATGCCGATGTTTATCTTATGCTTAAAAATATATTGTTCTTTGTCTATACTAAATGTTTGAGATTTTTTAATAAACCATCGATCTATCTATAATTCCAGCAATCTGTGTGTGTCTGTGTCTGTGTCTGTGTCTGTGTCTGTGTCTGTGTCTGTGTCTGTGTCTGTGTCTGTGCGTGTGCATGTGCGTGACCGCTGTTTCTCGACAACCACTAGTCCGATCTAATTGAAACTTGCCAGGTATATTGCTGGGGACCCGAGGATGTGCCTTTTCAAGGTTTGATATTAATCCGACAAGTGCTTCCCAAGTTATGGCCATTTATTTACCAACCAATGACAGGACACGTTGCTGCGTGGGCATGGCCAATGGGGGAAGGGAACCTCAGCCACGTTCCCCATTACAGGTTACAATGTACGGACTTCCGGAGAGTGATGACTTTCGTGTATTCTAATAATTTTTCGATTTCTTATGCGCATTTATAGATAAACACAATGCCCCAAGTTATGATCATTTTCATATTAGACGGTGCATAAATTTCGGTAACATCAGAGTTAGCTGGTATGCTCCGAAGCAGGAAGTAAAATAAATTTTGCATGTAAGTTTTTTTTCTCTTCTCTTCTCTTTGTGTTTTACCTTGCGATAACATTACAAAAAGGCAAAATACGTTGGCGCTAATTGAATATTTGGCCATTAAAACTAAATTGCGAATAATCGTAACTGCGATATGCGAACTTCCGGACAGTGAGGACTTAACTTCGCGTCGGCCGATGATGACGTCAGGTGCCGTGCCGGTTACGGTGGGGATCGGTGCCTTAGACTTAGTTCCCGTGGCGTAGGAGTGGCAATGGTCAATGGCAACTAATGTCATGGCAAGCAAAGACAGTGAGGTAAACTTAATTTTAATTTTGATTTTAATTAACTCTGTGTGTGGAAGTATCACAGCAGTTGTAACTTCAATGCAAGCGATAATTGGTGGAATGCATGTGAACATTCCGTACGGGCACACACTACTTCTGGATGGTGATGACAATGTATTCTAATAATTTCTCGATTTCTTATCCACATTTATAGATAAACACAATGCCCCAATGCAGTCGTCTTTTACGAGAGTGAAGGAACGGCCTGTGTGGTTGTTTCTGGCTCGCGGTTTGAAAGGTTTTTTTTGGGGGGGGGGGTTCACGTACAGCCACACACATACCGGCATGTGAGAGCGAAGGAACGGCCTGTGTGGTTGTTGTTTTTGTCTCGCGGTTTGAATTTTTTTTTTTTTTTTTTGCACGTACGGGCACGTACTAGTTTCAACAAAAAGAAAATAAGATAGCTCCCGCAAACGATACTGCTGAGGTTGTTTGCATTGATCAAATTCTCTTGAAGAGTACTTGACTGAATCGGGAATTGATTTTTAAAATAATTTTTTCATTGTCCGATTTGAACGAAACTTGATACTGCACACGCAGGAGAATGGTGAGTAATGTGGGCTGAAAATTTTTGTGCTATCGTGTACCATTTTGGCTGTATTTCGGGAACATACATACATATTTACAAGATGAGAGTTTTAGTAATATATAGATATTCAGAAGGACTGGAAGATACTGTATGATGTTTCATATCAAGAAGCGTTATTTTAAAACATGACATGTACAAATGTGACCCTATTTTCTTTCTCTTCTGGGACGTTTAATTTTGACAATACAGCCTCATGAGCATGCCAAAGTCTGAAGCCTCAGCCTATTGTCAGCTGTGCTTGTATCTTCATTATTTATTAGACATCCTATGTATGTAAATTAATACTCATTTTACTCTGCAAATGTTGCACATCATGTGCAGTGAATGTCACCTCCTTTTATTGGTCTTTAAATCCCTACTTAAATCATCCTTATGAAGAGGGACAGACAAATACACACTGTGTTTTATATCTGTAGATGATGGGGAACGTTGCTTCATATACATTTCCCCCCCCCCCCCCAGTACATAAGCATTGCTCATAGAAAGCAATGCAATGGAATATAAAAGCGTATCAAAAAGTAAATTGGTGGGAAACAGGAGGGCTTGCTGGATGAACTCTTTCCTCTTGTCCAACTTGCACCTAGCTTTGGAGGCCACCTTTCAATTGTGATCTGCCAAGACGAGGTCATGGTGAATAGTTTTATCCCAGAGTGCAAGTGGTTTTACTTTTTCCAGAGGTTGATGATGGTGTAGTGGGATTGTCTTTCTCGAGATACCATGATAGGGATGTGATATTCATGTGGTTTAAATATCTTATCAGTGCTTTCCAGAGATACCAACTTCTGCTTTTCTTGTGATGGTAAAGAGAAATCCTTCATATAAACGCAAGAAGATAATTCGATCAACAATGTTTCCAAGGGGCATGCTAACATCCATTATGAGAGCAGATGAGAAGATGCCATCAAGAGCTCTATTTCTACATTTGGAGGAAGTAAGCAAGTCTGGCATAAGGACACCCTTTGATGTATTCGGAAGTGAGCTTCGTAAGGAAAACAGGGCCTGTTCATTCGCTCACTTGTGTGCAGCACATATCTGTTGTGTTGCATCTTTGCTGTGAGCAGGGCTGTGCCACTGATCTCATGCTCCCTGCAAGTTTGGGCAGGAATTTGAAATTGTCTAGGGTGCCAGTGATAACTCACCAACTTTTTGGCTAAAGACAGTGTGATATTTAATGTTACCAGCAAAGGCGATCCGACAGGTCCACAGCTATAGTGTCCATCCAGGTGATAGCATACTTTGTGATAAAATGTCCTGACCATGAAGCACCAGTCGAACAGTTTATAGTCAGGCCAATAATTGAACCTCGGCGACATAGCTCAAAGGGAACTGTGCCACTTCTGCACTATCCTGTTGGACTCTCAATTTATTGAAGATTTGGGATTATGTTGAAGCATATTCAGTATATCTGCGAATTGGATTTCAGGGCCTCCACCCTTTGTATGAAAGGGGAAGCAACATATGCACCGTTTAATTATTATTATGAAAAACAAAGCAAGCTGGTGGTCAATAGTGGAACGTTTTGTAAAGATAAACAACATGTTATCAATTGCAATTATGCATTTCATTACCTTACAGATTAAAGCAGAAAACGTAGTCTGTAGTCAACTGAAAGTGTTTGCCTCATTGTTCATAGGGGTAATGCTGGCCATCTTACATGTGGATGGGAAGCCATCCAAGCCAATTTCAGAGGTGGCCTAAAGGTTAGCTCGAAACTACATTACCTGGTTGGACGGGTGGGTGATGTGGGCATGAAGAGAGACTGGTTTGAGACAAAAACCAGATTTTGGAGGCAAATGCAGAAGTTAAGGCATTGGGTGTGAGGTGTTTGTGATCTGACATTAGAAAAAAATGGAGGGAAGACTTTTATTGTTGAGTCGGAAGGTGGAGGGAAGAAAGGTGTGTGTGTGGGGGGGGAGGGGAGGGGGGGTGGTCAGCTGATTTCCCATGTAGGAAAAAGAAAGATTATGCAAAAAGTTAGAAAAAAAACTGAATAAAACCTTGGGTTTAGAAATGCTGGTCCAGTACAGGTTGTGAGGGTATATTTGCGTGTCCTTTTACGACTGAGCTGTTCAAAAGCAACAACAGATGAGTGGTAACAGAAGACCGCATGATCACTAACTTTCTTGAGGTTCTTTGCTTTGCCCTTCTGATCGACAATGCCTTGTATGCTGTAATAAGTTGAGTACCTATCAGAGTAGGGGATGCAGGATCTAAATTAATTGAAAGAACATAAAAATATATCCAGGAGTGAGCACTCAGTACGAAGAACAATCGACACAATCAGAGAACATAAAACCTACAAGAGCACAGACGAATCTGGAATGATTACTTTGATTTTTGTAAGCAGATCTCTCGGAGGACAAAGAGAAGTGACCATGACCAGTAAAACAGAAACAGAAATCCAGCTGTTCATGTGAAGTTCACGAGAACTTCAACTTGTTTCTTAGGAATACCAGGGAAGGTAATACACATGCATTTCATGACATCATGCTTTGGGTATGCCTGGTGCTGACTTAATGGTTAGGGTGGTGGGCTTGGGATCCTAGGATCCTGAGTTACAATCCCTCTTTGCTGTTGAATTAATACCAGGTGGGGTTAACTCTGCCTGTCATACTTCTGAGGTTGGCAAAATGAGTGCCAGCATGGTGGTATCCTGTGTTGGAGTGGTAACCTGTCTAGAATTGTGCCCAATAGCCAATGAGACTGCTTAGGCAGCACCAATGCTCTGCACAGAGTATGGTCCCGATGAATGGATGGATGGATGCTTTGGGCATATTTACCTCCGCTACCGAAGGTGAACAGAGGTTATGTTTTCACTCCTGTTTTTCTGTGTGTTTGTCTGTCTGTTGGCAGGATACATCAAAACGTTATGGATGGAATTGGACAAAATTTGGTGGACAGTTTTGGTACGTGACAAAGACAAATTGATTAGATTTTTGGTGAAAATTCGGATCTGGATATGATAATCAAGTGATTCTTCACAATTAAGAGATAAAACTAAATGGGGACTTGGGCAGAATGGAGGAGGAAATGGAGGGCATAGGCAAATGGAGGACATGGGCAGAATGTAGGAGGAAATGGGGAAATGACACTCAGTAGAGCACATACCTTCGTTATGTTGATCAGTTTACGTTTTGTATCCCACTATTAGGCCAGATCTGCATCTGAACTATAACGGAAATCGAATCGGCTTGTTCTTGTCATCTACACACTTATCCACCAAGTTTTGTCATAATCCGTCCACAACTTTTTGAAATGCCATTATATATATATATATATATATATATATATATATATATATATATATATATATATATATATATATATATATATATATATATGTAGTTTTTGGCCCCACCTCTTAATGATGAAGAATCACTTTGAAAATTAAAAATTTTTTATCGTATCCGGATTTATCGTATCCAGATCAAGCCCTTAACTCACAAACTTCATCTTTCACCTCCATAAGAGGATTGGACTTCCCAGGCTTTTAAGGTTCCACCTTGTGTGAAGAATCTTGCAACACTTCCACCTGATGGGACCTAGCTCTGTTGTGCAATCTAGATACTCTTTCAGCTTCTGCCAAACTTGCAATGTTCATTTTCCAGATAAGCTACTCATCCAAAGCACCTGGTTTTGGAAAAAGGGATGAAGTTCTTATCAAATTTCATCACTGACTAGTGCTCTGTCTAAAGCATCTAGGGAAATGCCTTGCACAAATTCAGGATTATACTTGATTTCTGACCTTCACCAGATGTGAACAACACTTTCTGACATGTATACATCAAGGGCTCTGATAAAAAAAAAAGTTGGCAGTTCTTTTTTTGGCATTTGAGTGACATATGCATAACTCCTAATTGAGCTCTGTCGCAGATTTTTCTTTATGGTTGGATCAAAATATCTTACTCAAGATGGGCAGAGTTGAATTTTCCTTCTTGAGCAGATAACTACAGATGGGCATGCTTTTGTCAATTGAGCGGCCAACAGCTTTCATGATTTCTTTGTGTGTCCCTTTTTTAACCCAGAGTAATGTCTTGCCAAACTGCTGAAGGTAAGCCTGTCCTTCTGTCCCAGTCTCAAATTTGGCCACTGATCATATTTACACTCCCTCCTCCAGGGCATACTGTTGGTTTGGATTTGGTTTGCTCCTCCCTCTTGAGCCGTGGTTGTCGAACTCGATGGTGTTGCATTTGGGCACTACAGTTTCCCATACATTATTGCTCGAGTGTGATGCTTCCTTATGACCAGCTGTTAATTGGTGCATAAAATGTATGTACATTCTGATAAACATGAAGACCATTGTCTTCTTGTTTTTCCTCCTTTACTCTGGGAAACTTTAAATGTGTTTCACACTTTGGAGTTTGGACGACTGCAGAAATCCTCGGGGAATACCCAAGTAATCATACACTTTCCCTAACTCTTCAACAGAGAGCTGCTATTGGGTGCTCAGCATTTCACTGCAAATCTTCCGGAGTTAAGTGACAATTTGAGCTCACTCAGATATCAGTATGTCGATTCAAGATCAATTACCAGTGATTTGCTGGTGTCAATGGTACTATTTTGTTGCCACGTTGTCATAATCCTGCTCATCCATCATGACAGGATCACCAGAAAAGGTTACCCAGTCTTGGGCTGGGATTGCTTGTTTCAAGGATTGGACACAGGTAAGTGGATAAAACATCAATTTATTTATGATCACCATGGATACAAATCTGGTTGGCAACAACGTCGATAGCTGACATGCTGACATACAACACCGTAGGTACCTGACGTGGTGATGTCATACAATTGTCGACCAAATCTTCCACCCTAAACGAGTTTGCGAACCCAGACTGCATTTTACAAAACCCAATCATTTATGATATCAGCAGCCCAAGTTGCGTACTCATACATTAGTTTACTGTCTGACAAAATGGATTCAAGAAAAACATGGGGATTCAGTTTACAACAGCTCAACAAGATTTAGACAACCAAAAACTGGATGAACCAACAACAAAGCTTGATTTCTGTCAACAGTCAAAATGAGGTAATTACACAACGATCTCCAGCTATGGTACGAGTTATCCCCCCTTATTTTAACAAAACTGGATAGATTTTTACCCACATGTTGCGCTTGTATCACTTGGATGAGGGGCTCTTAACATGAAGTCCATTCATTAACAAAGTGGTTCAAAGGCTTGTTCAAACAGGTCATTTATATATACCAATGATTGTATGGTCCAGAAAAAAAGCTGCTTTGGGATGCTGGCCCATTAGGGAAAATAGAAGAAAAGATGCCATTCAAGGTTGATGCACCGCTTGCACATTGTGGAGAAAATCTGCAAGCCAGGTGTGTTGAGCAGGCATAGAGCATAGCAAAGAGAACTTTGTGACAAATGTCTAAAATATGAGCTTTGGCTGAAGACACTTTTGCTTGACAACTTGTTTAAGGTACAGGACCTAAATCCATTATTTTACATATTGGAACAAGTGTACCTCTGGTTGAGTCACCAGGATAAAAGGCAATTGAGCAGTTGGAGAAAAAGGAAATCAATGCTGGTTGTGATAATGCTTTCCATGACCTTTCAACTATGATATGATTGGAAGAATGAAGAACAGTTTATGATTGAGTAGATCAGTCGAGGCAGAAGGGAGATTTGCTGCCTTTGCACACAAAAAGGGAATTCTACAGGAGAGGACTTGTATCGCTAAAGTTCAAAGGTCAGTTTATGTCGACACGATTGGAGGTTAAGTAGCTATCTGAAGGACACGTACTCTATGATTTTGTTCCGTATTCACACATGACCCAGATTAACGTTTCAAGCTAGATGGCAATGCCTTGATACATCTAATCCATCCCAGAAGAGACAGCTCTTGAAATGGTAAGCACAATAGCTTTCACACCAGCAGTCTATATGCTGAAATACTGTACAGTGCCAATGGTAGTTGCTGTTTTGATACAAAGTTGAGGATCATGGAGGAGCGATAACATACAATGGATCAGGACTTAATGGAACAAAAGGAACAGTAGAAAGAGAGGAGGAGTGGGGGGGGGGGGGACACCAACAGCAGGCTTGGGGAATAAATTGGAGAGAGACTTGGAAAAATAAGGGATGTGGGGAACAATGAGAGTCAGGGGAAGATGCATAAGGTGCACAAGATGTATGCAGAAAAAAAACTCGGGAAGGAAAAACTGAAAGATTTGAAAGAGGTGGGCTTGGAGAGAGTAATGGGTGTAGAAAATATGATTTTCAATGGGGGATGATCTGAGATGGTGGTGAACAGCTGTCTTGAAGACCTGGAGGGAAGAATGAGATTGAAGGGGATGTGGAAGTTGGTTCTACAGGCAGGAAAAAAGAGGAACAAATGATTGGTGGTGAGCACTGATTCGGGATTTTTGTAGTTTCACCAGAAGCGGGTTCGTAGAAGACCATGTGTGACCTGCAGAAACCTGGGGTGGGGGGTATATTCACTGTGACTTTCCCTCCGCTCCCAACTCTTGTTTGTCTCTGGGTTGTCTCCATCTCTCACTGTGTTTTTCTACATCCTACAAATTGTTGACATCTCTCTCTCAGCCAACATGGAACAACTTTTAACCACTCATCCTAACTCTCTATTCCTCATATGTGGTGATTTCAGTTGTCACCATTCAAATTGCCTGGGTGTTGGTACCTCTCTCACAAGGCACGGTACTTTAGCAAAGGACTTCTGTGACTCCATGGGACTGATTCGATCTGTAAACTTCCCAATCCAGATTTCTCCCAATGGCAAATCCTCCCTTCTGGACTTGGTGATGACTAACTTTCCCTCAAATGTCTTTTGCTCTTCCTCTGCTCCAATAGGTTCATCTGATCAGATGCTCATCAAAGTCAACATCTCTCTGGCTATATTCAGAGAGCTGCCTCAGTGCCAGCGAATCTGCCAGTTCACACCGGAAAACTGGCAAAGACTGCAAGCAGCCTGCGGCATCTCACTTCAGGACTTGTCTGATATCTACGGCCCCTGATATTAACTGAACTTGGGAATTTTTCCATAGAAACCTGCTCTCTCTCTTATGCACAGATTCATCCCTTCTCTTCTTCAATTAAACGACCCTCCTTCACACCCCTGATACACTGAATCCGATGGTGTAACATTCGCTCTAAGACAACTTGCCTTCTCTTCTTGGAAAACAAACCCAACTGAAAGCAATCTCAGATCATTCCACAAAGCCCACAATAGGTTTGTGTTTACTCTCAGGAGAGTTAGAAATCAACATCTGTCCGACCTCAACATTGAACTTTCAAACTTGTCTCTCTCCTCTAAAATCTGGTGGCACCTTCTCAAGCCGGTCTCTGGTGTATGCTACCCTTCCATCCCTACCCTCTCTTCAAATGGCGCCACAGCCGATTGCACTCATGAGAAGGCTCAATACCTCAATTCTGTGCTTGCTTCAAATTCGATCAATGCCATCCAAGGCCAGCTCCACACATGCCGTACTGACTTGCTGTACTCTCATAGCCACATCCTCCCCTCACTCATTCCTCTTCCACGTGTTCCTCGACCCTACTATTAGTGTCTCCACCACCCCCACCCCCTTCCACTATGTTATTTTTGTTTTATTTGATCTGTTCCGTTCTATGTTCTTGCCCTTCCATGAGCACCGACCTTGTATTCAAAAAGACCATCTCATCTCCTCTTCCTATCAAGGCTGAATTGCCCCGTAGTAGTGTGCTGGGAAGCATCCTTTTTTTTGTATAAAAATTCAAGGCTCGTGTAAGAGCTAGAACACAGAATAAATCTGATCAGTGAGACGAACATCAAGGGGATGAATGAGCAGAAAAGGAATAGAGGGAGGTGAGAAGGAAGCCTCGACTACAGCAAGTAAGATAGTGGGGTTTGGAAAGGTTAATGGGGTAATAAAGATTGTGGGTTAGAATTGGCGATGACAAGAGCTTAACATGTTCTCTGAGTTCAGGTGAAAGTGATTGCAAACTTGGGTGAGAGGCTTGTCAACATGAATTCAATCAATTAATAAAATGGTTCAAAGCCTTGTTCAAACAAGTCGTTTTTGTGTATCAATAATTGTTTGGTGTAGAAAAAACTGCTTTGGGGGATGTCGGTCCCATTAGGGAGAACAGAAGAAAAGATGGACAGTCTTTTCCTTAACATTCTTCAGTTCAAATTTTAAAAATGTCATGTTAAGGTTTTTTACCTGGGAAATGTACCCGGTCTACAAGAGCTCCATGTTGCTGCTGCTGCTGTTGTTGTTGTTGTTGTTGTTGTTGTTGATTCATTTTTGAAATGTGTACTCATTGGATGGACAGTTGCCAGACCACACTCACACATCCGTCGCTTGATTCCATCCACCATGGCACACAGACAAAATGATATGGCCGCCATCTTGATTTCCTGGTGGGCCTAACACAGTAGGCCTGGAGGCCTCTGCTGATAATATACTGTCCGGGTTTACTGCATCAGATTTCCATTGGTTTGTTCGGGTCGAGTGTTAATCACGATGTGGTACCCCAAAAAATCTCATCACATGTCGAATAAAAATTATTAATAAGGTTTAATCAAGCCCACATGGGCCTACCTAAAACAAAATAGCATTTCTTATATTTTTTTTAACGGCCCCAATTGGGGTTAAACAATCCATGACCATGTGATGAATTGGTTCGTCCGGATATAACTGTGGCGGAAGATGATATGGATGAGAGGTGTCAACTTATTATGTTAACATGATAACACAGGACAGACACGGCTCAAGGTAATCTTTGTCATTCTTATGGGAGCACGGGACAGACACGGCTCTATCCAATGTTATCTTTTCATATGGGAACATGTGGCCAAAGAGGCCAAAAAGAGGGAGGCCAAAGAAGAGGTTCATGGATGCGGTGAGGGCGGACATGCGGGTGGTTTGAGTGTCAATGGAAGATGTGGAGGATAGAGCGAAATGGAGAAGGTTGATCCGCTGTGGCGACCCCTAACGGGAGCGAGCCGAAAAAGGAAGAAGATGGGAACACCAAATAGACACTGCTCTCTCTGATCTTTTTCATTCTTATGGCAACACGGGACAGACATGGCTCCATGTAATCTTTGTCATTCTTATGTGAACACGGGACAGACATGGCTCCATCTAATCTTATCATTTCATATGAGAACACTGGTCTGACACTGCTCTATGTAATCATATTAATTCACATGGGAACAGGGGACAGACATGGCACAAGGTTAATGAGACGGATTAGAGAATGTAAGCTGGCATGTTCAACAGCAAGTATGAGGGAATTGAGTGGGCAGAGGAGGCAAAAAAAAAAAAATATATATATATATATATATATATATATATATATATATATATATATATATATATATATATATATTGTATCGCAGGTTGTGACCACAGTGCGGTCATTCTTGTTTAATCAAGGCAAGACATTTTTCTTGAAATTTTGTGGCATTTATGTTGAGTGACGGATGAAGAAAGGAAAAGTGATCAAAACATGTCAGAAGTTGAACTCGGAATTTGGTGGATGGATATAAGTGTTGAGGAAGTCGTATCAGGGCGTTGGTTACCTGTTACCTGTATTAATAATTTGTGATGGAAAATAATCCGTGCGGGCAAGATGTGACCTTGGTTTCAAACAGGATGAACACACGTGTACGTCCCTTTGTTCATGGAATACAATGTGTTGCTTTGTTTGTGCAATTAGCCTCGCACGATATGAAAATACCATGAGTGTGCTCTAATATGGTCCTTTTGGGATACCATTCAAAGTCTGCTCCTTGAAGAAATCCCTAATCGCTCGCTCGCCTTTCACGAGATGCAATTACAGTCGCTATGCAACGTTCCTTTGTGAACTGGAAACACAATCGATTATGAAATGTGTCCCTTTGGTTCTGGGTACCCGAGGCTCATCATTAGTTTTGACATCCTATTCGGGCAGTCTCCCGTCTGCGTACCTCTCTCTCTACTGTGCATCTCTCAATATTGCTATCTGAATGCTGTGCATCTCTTAATGTTGCTGTCTGAATGCTGTGCATCTCTCAATGTTGCTATCTGAATGCTGTGCATCTCTTAATGTTGCTGTCTGAATGCTGTGCATCTCTCAATGTTGCTATCTGAATGCTGTGCATCTCTCAATGTTGCTATATGAATGCTGTGCATCTCTCAATATTGCTATCTGAATGCTGTGCATCTCTCAATGTTGCTATCTGAATGCTGTGCATCTCTCAATGTTGCTATATGAATGCTGTGCATCTCTCAATATTGCTATCTGAATGCTGTGCATCTCTTAATGTTGCTATCTGAATGCTGTGCATCTCTCAATGTTGCTATCTGAATGCTGTGCACCTCTCAATGTTGCTATCTGAATGCTGTGCATCTCTCAATGTTGCTATCTGAATGCTGTGCATCTCTCAATGTTGCTATCTGAATGCTGTGCACCTCTCAATGTTGCTATCTGAATGCTGTGCATCTCTTAATGTTGCTATCTGAATGCTGTGCATCTCTCAATGTTGCTATCTGAATGCTGTGCATCTCTCAATGTTGCTATCTGAATGCTGTGCATCTCTTAATGTTGCTATCTGAATGCTGTGCATCTCTCAATGTTGCTATCTGAATGCTGTGCATCTCTCAATGTTGCTATCTGAATGCTGTGCACCTCTTAATGTTGCTATCTGAATGCTGTGCATCTCTCAATGTTGCTATCTGAATGCTGTGCACCTCTTAATGTTGCTATCTGAATGCTGTGCATCTCTCAATGTTGCTATCTGAATGCTGTGCATCTCTCAATGTTGCTATCTGAATGCTGTGCATCTCTTAATGTTGCTATCTGAATGCTGTGCATCTCTTAATGTTGCTATCTGAATGCTGTGCATCTCTCAATGTTGCTATCTGAATGCTGTGCATCTCTCAATGTTGCTATCTGAATGCTGTGCATCTCTCAATGTTGCTATCTGAATGCTGTGGACCATCTCAATGGCATTTTTGAAAAATCGCCCATCAGGAGGTTTCACAACCACACCACCGTGGTTACCATTGAGCGGCGGATAGCCAGTGGGGTCACCCGTTATGACTGCTTTTTGGTGCTTTCACGATGCTCTTTACAATCCCCAGCAAAACGTGCTGTTTGTTTGAAATGGGTAATTCGTTTTGTCAGTGTAATTCAATACAGTCTCATTCACTTCACTTGATGGATTATTATGCATTAGTCGCCTTTTGCCAGAAATTATTCCCGGTGGAATTTATACCTTGTGAGCTTTTCAAGGTTTTCATCGATGGCACAAAGCTTCTTATGTTATCTCGTTGGTGAAATTCATACATAGTGATATAGTGCCTCCAACATGCAATTACATACCGTCATTAAACTACATTCTATACTTGCATTGCTTTTGATGTCATTTAATGCCATAACTCACGAAATCCCCCCCCCCCAAAAAAAAAAAGATCTCTGCATGCTCAGCTCGCAAGGATAATGTGGTTCCACTCTGAACCGTTCCTAATGAGCAGGGAATGAGAAAGCAGTAATCTCTAATTACTTGGTCTTTTTAACACTGCAGTTGGGACAAAAGGTTTGATTAAGAATGTTTGAGGTTTGTACTTATTCATTATTTTTATATAAATCAAAAGGTTGTGTATAACTCACGTGGAGGACTCGGAATACAGGATTCGAACAAGGACGGTTCACCAGCATCATGAGCTTGGGGGTTCAGATGGGAAAACTCACATGATTGATTACCCCCATACAATCCAACAGAGAAGTCCAAAATTGGAACAAAATGGTTGTTTGGGATAAAATGCTACTTTTAAGGACAATTTGAAGTTGTCTCTCGGTGTCCCTAGCCCGTCCCTTGGTGCATTGCAGTTAGAGCGGAGGGTTGTGGGCTCTTGACAGAGGAGTCCGAAGTGAAGGCCCGCTGGGCCGGTTACTTTGAGCGGCTGGACCAGGCAGATCCACCAGCTGTTGAGTTGGATGCCCGTGGTGTTACCGTCATTATTGCTGATCCTCCAATCAACTGTGGTCCACCTTCATTTGTTGAAACACAGCCTATGTTGATCTCAGCAAAGCGTTCGATTCAGTGAATCGGGATGCCCTCTGGAGGATTCTTGGTATTTCGTGGGATGCCACCCAAACTGATCAATCTGATGTCTGAACTGCACTTTGGTACTGATAGTGCTGTGGGATGTGGTGATACCATCTCTGATTATTTCCAGTTGTTACTGGAGTTCGTCAGGGGTGTGTACTGTCCCCCACACTTTTCAGTGGTTGTATGGACTGGATTCTAGGGAGGATGTCGGAGAGATCAAGCTGTAGTGCGTCGTTTGGGAAGGTCAAGATCTCTGACCTTGATTTCGCAGATGATGCAGTCATATTTGCGGAGACTCTAGATATCCTTTTGGGGGCCCTCGAGATGCTGAAGGAGGAGTCGGAGATGCTGGGATTATGGGTTTCCTTTCTCAAAATTAAGATCCAGGCTTTTTATTGACATCTTGGATGCTGCTGTCTTGTTGGTGTCTGTTTGTGGTGAGGATGTTGAGGTCATGGAGAGATTCACTTTCCTTGGCAGTGATATTCGTGTCTCTGCTGGTTGTGAGCCAGAGGACAACAGACATCTGGGTCGGGCCTGGGGAGTCATGGATTCACTGGATCATGGGGTGTGGTGCTGCCGGTACCTGTGCGGGAGGACGAAAGTCCGAGTCTTCAGGTCCTTGGTGCTTCCAGTCTTGCTCTATGGATGCGAGACTTGGACTCTGACCAAGGATCTGAGACCGCGACTTAATTCCTTTGTTTCCAGGTCTCTTCAGAGAATCCTTGGCTATCGCTGGTGGGACTTTGTGTCCAACGAGCGGTTACTGAGAGAGACTCAAATTAGATTTGATACCTGCATGGTCCATGAGCGTGTGGACATGTGGCTCATTTTCCTGACGCTGATCCTGCTCATCAGATTCTCTCAGCAAGGGATCCTTGTGACTGGAGGAGGCCAATGGGCCGACCACGTGCCTCCTGGTTGCAGCAGGTTGATCGGCATCTCAAGGAAATGGGGATGGGGCAGGCATCTGCCTGGGGGATGGCCAGATGGAGGCCCCTGAAGTACCGGCGGAAACTGGATGCAGCATCGTGCTGCTCTGGCACATGCTCCCATACCTGACCTGACCTGACCTGACCTGACCTGAAGTTGTTGAAAATGTTGTGAGACGATATGGAAAAGTTACTCAGAAACAAGTAAAACTAAACAGGGAAATTGATAACCTTTGGTTCATCATGCGGTGCTGTATTCACCTGTATTAAGACCTCGTGATGTGAAGCTAACATTTCCGACAGGGAAGATATATTGTTACGGATTTGGAAACGTTTTGCACACAAACAGCCAGCAGTCCCCAATCTTTGTTATCTCCATCAGTGTATGTGTAGAGTTTGAATCCATCCCCTATGTCTAATGGGAATTTTGTGTGTGCTTTGTGAGTTATTTTATACATCAACTTAAAAACAACAACATCAACATCAACATCAACATCAACATCAACATCAACATCAACATCAACATCATCATCATCATCAACAACAACAACAACAACAACAACAACAACAACAACAACAACAACAACAACAACAACAACAACAACAACAACAACAACAACAACAACAACAACAACAACAACAACAGCGGCACCGTCCCTCACTCAACCCCGTCGTCATTGCCCACGTGTTTTTCGCTGAAGGCGTGGGCGGAGCCTCCATCGCCTCAGATCAAGGCTCCGCCCCGAGGAAGGGCATGGAACGTTTCTTCCAGCCAATGAGCGAAGGGCGAGCATCGCACGCGCACCCCAGCCAATAGGAGGCCAGCGTGTACTCTGGAGCCTCTTCAGGGGGCGGGCCTCCGAGACGCACCGTCCAATCGGGAGGCGAGTGGAGAAAGAAGAAATCGCTTGGACCTTAAGAGAGTGGTTGTGAAGACGAGAGGACGGCAGACCGTGGTGGTCGTGGTTCGAGTGGTCCTTTGCGGTGGCTCACCGTGGTGGTGGTGACCAAGCAGTGGTGGTCGTGGTTCGAGCGGTCTGCGATCGTGGTGGCTTGGTCTCGATCGTGGGCCGTGGACTTCGGGTCGTGGGTTCAAGGCCCACCGTGGTGGTTTGCAGTCGGTGTGACCGCACGAGGCGGGAACGTACCCCGGCCAGGCTCTGGTCCCCCAGCTCGCCTTTCTCTCCTGGGCTGAGGACCGAAAATAGACCCACGGGGTCCATTTCGTGTGTGTGTGTGTGTGTGTGTGTGTGTGTGTGTGTGTGTGTGTGTGTGTGTGTGTGTGTGTGTGTGTGTGTGTGTGTGTGTGTGTGTGTGTGTGTGTGTGTGTGTGTCGCCGTCCTGTAAGTAGAAATTGCTAAGTGCTTTTAGTTCCTTGTAAATTGTATTTATTTTATTCGTGATAACTCTGCTCTCTGTGCTCCCCTGCCCCATTATAAATACCCCCCCCCCCATTGTTCAATGTACCAGCTCGTTGTCTATGACTTTCTTTCATTGGTCCAGCACGGTGCGTTTTTTTTATTTTATTATTTTTTGTATACCTTGTAGAGGCTCGTATGAGAGCTAACACACAACGCACATCGAGGGGGCATGAGACAGGAGGGGAGGGAGTGGGAAGGACAAAACAGTGGGGAACAGAGACATTAGGAGATCTGTGGAAGGGAGAGGGATGGGACGGGGAACATAGGGAATAGAAGATGGACATTACAGGGACTTTCAGGAAGGAAAGCAGGGAATTTGAAGGAGATGGGCTTGGGTGGATTATCAGGGGTAGAAAAGATCGAGGATTTGGATGGGGGATGATAAGAGGTGGTGGTGAACAGCTGTTTTGAAGGCCTGGAGGGAAGAATGGGAATGAATAGAGTGAGGGAGTTTATTCCAAAGACAGGAAAAAAGAGGAATGAAAGTAGTAAGGTAAGGTAAGGGAAGTGGTAAGGCCGTTGGTGCCGTAAATTGTTCATTTGGACCGACGGATCTTGGTAATCCCCGCTCGGTTTACACCCGGAACGGGCTCGGTAAATGGCCCGTTCCGCCCGAGGTCCGTTGAGGGTGTGGTTTTCACCGGTAGTTAGATGACGTGGGTACTTAGGTATATTGAAATTAGGCAATTAACCCTACCCCACGCCGTCAAAATATTGGCGACCACGGTCCGCTAAGGGACTCGTGACCTTTGGAGTTATCCAAGGGTTATGACCTTGCAATTCTAGGTGTTCGGTGGAGACGACCCTACTGCTCCCCCTTGTGGTCGTTATCGCCACCGAACCCTGGCCCACAACAATATTGCATTTGGCTGAGTTGCTCATTCTTGCATTTTTGACATTTTAATTCGACCTTCAGTTAATCAATTCCATGGCCTCAAAACAACATCGTTGTAAAAATGGGTGATCAGAAAAAAGAAACCCAAATGCAGATATAGGACGTTCTGCTAGTGGCAATACGCGACTTTCAAAATGACGTAAGGATGCTCAACGAGGCATTTTTTGCATGCGCTGTGTGTTTACAGTGGCAAGGTTCTGCTCGCTGAACACTTTTAACCTGCCGTTGCGAGCATGAAATCCGTCATTCAAATAGTATTCTCAACATAATTCTAGAATTCAGACGAAAAAGTTGCAATTTCAAAATGGTTAACCACAATTGTTCTGTTCCTGAATGCAAATCAAACTCACGGAGATATAGGAATACGAGATAAATCCATGGATGAGAAGTGTCGGGTTTGTGCCATTTCCTGTTAATACAATTAGCTGGTGGAGGCAGTAGATATAACACCCATACAAACGGACACTTCTACTTTCACTAATACATGCAAAAATCTTGTATAAATTATCTTGTAGCCCCGGAACCAACCAAAATATCTACATTGATAACGGCATTCACAGCCAACACAAGTCTCACTCCGGCACCCTCCTCCCAAACTTGATTAACAGCAAATATCATAATTTTAAACTTAGCCTCTGCATCAACAAGCACCAGATATGACCTTCCCATCGGTGGTAAGAAGCAACTAAACCAGATACAGTGTCTCTCTTTCTGGGAAGTCTACCTGAATGTTGGTAATAATGGCATCGCCTTTCTGATTGCAGTCTCCATTAAATAAGTTACCAAGCCTGCCATGTTCACACGAGGTAATCCCGAAAGGTTCAAAGTCCACTCACTGGTATGGTCAGGGAAGTCGGGTTGAATGTGCCGCTCCACAGCCTGTCTACAGGCCTTGCACGGGCCCAAATCGCCAGGGGTTTTTTGAATACGGGCTGCAAGATGTCAACTTTTTGGGCGAGTTGATCAGAAAGTTCTCCAAATCTTTTGTTGTGGTATCAACTTGAAAACACACTTTCACCTGCTCAGGTTTGGGTGAGGTAACAATATCGTTGCATGCTTCCGTTGGTGGACCGTGCTACTTTTGAGCCATAGAAGACTTAGTGAAACCCAAAGATGGCAAATTTTACAGGAGGGTTACAGCAGTCATTTGTTCCAATGAATGTCATTATTGACTGGTCTTGAGTCAATCCAGCAGCCCCATTCTAAAGACGGTGTATTTTTGGTGTAAAACAGTGCCATGACAGACATCCTCATTTTGTGATTAAAAAGTAAATAAAACCCTTGGATTTGTCGAAATACACACTTCACTAACATATTGTTTTATTTTTGATAAACATTGCGGTTTCTGAATAATTTTGTCGGTCACTGCTACGATGCAAGAAAACAGCCCGTGCCTCATTCTTTTCCACGTTTACCTTGATTTGCTCAGTCGTGAAAATGTATGCATTTATAGGTTTCTGATTTTGGATTGTTCATTTCATTCTGGCAGGACCTTGTGTAATAGCTCCATGGTACATTCACGTGTTGAGTTGGTGCAGAAAGGAAAGTGATTGCTTTATTACCATCAAACGTCTTCTGAAGACCAATGAACGTTGACTTAAATGTGACGTCACACTGCCCTCAAGCTTGCTGGTTGATTAAATTTGAGTCATAATAATTTGTCTAATATTTTTTGGCATATTTGTAAAATTAACACAAAACAGGAAAAAAAAACAATTTGGGAAAGTGATAAAAAGATGTTCCGACCGTCCCCCTTTTTATCAAGCAGGAAATACCAATTCCAAAGGAAAAGTGGAGACGGGATATGGAGGTGGCATGCTTATGTTATGTGTGACACCAACCTAACGATTGACTCAACCCGAACAAAACAAAAACGAAAATTTCTCCATCATTTATTATTGGCCCTAAAAGTACATTTGTGCATTTGGATGAGGAGTGGGGAGAGGGGGGGTGGAATTGGGGGGCGGAGAGGGGAACGCAGATCATTTGGGCTCATCGTGGGTCTGATCACCATTATCAAGAGAATGAAACCAAGACCATGAACTGTGAGGAGTCGTTCTACAGAGGGGATGGCATGAGTCATCAATTAAAGACACTGTGTATTTAAAGTGCCAACAATGTGATGAAATGCATGTAAACTGTGACGTAATAGATCATAGAAGGGAACTATGAAAAATCCATTAAAGTAGCAAAGATGTGGCAAATTGAGCTTTTAAAGTTGTATCCCGATTTGTTCTGCTTCGTTCCCGGCAATTTATTTGTAACATTTTGCTGCAATCTACACCTTTTTATAATTGATTGTTAAAAAGCGTTCTGGCTGACGACACAAGTTGGGAGAGAAGTCAATATAAAATTTCATAAGGTATATTAATCTTCCGTGATGATTCAAGGTACTTCCGAGCAAAGCTTTGAGATGATGTACAGGTCACAAGACATGTGCACAATAAATAATACAGCATATTATCCTGTGTAGCATGTGGGGCAGTGCTTTATGAGGTCACAATCACAAATATATCCTTCCATCCGTTACTGATATTGAGTAAAACGAGTGGTTTCTTTCATAGTAGGATCCTTTTCTGAATCTTCTCCTTGATGGGTCGTGTACATACTACGTGAAGGGATGACTTGAGAGAAGTATAAAGGAAACTTGCAAAAATTAATGAGGGAGTGTAGGTGAGAGAAGGAAGGGTCTGAAGTCGTACGAGAGGAAGAATGAGAAAGTGAAGAAAGGTTTGGGTGGATTGGATTTCGCACAAAAGGAAAGGAAAGGGAAGGGATGTTACGATAACATATTTTTAAAATACGTTAAGTCGTGTGCAGTAATTATAATGTACACAAAATGGAGGATATTTTCAGTGCATTCGTTTTTCTACCCAGCTCGTTTACCTTCTCAACCTTTTAAAATTTATTTATCTATTTATTTTTTGTACACCTTGTCGAGGCTCGTGTGAGAGCGAACACGCAACGCACATCATGGGGGACATGAGACAAGAGGGGAGGGAGTGGGAAGGACAAAACAGTGGGGAACAGAGACATTAGGAGATCTGTGGAAGGGAGAGGGATGGGATGGGGAACATGGGGAATAGAAGATGGACATTACAGGGACTTTCAGGAAGGAAAGCAGGGAATTTGAAGGAGGTGGGATCGGGGGTAGAAAAGATCGAGGATTTGGATGGGGGATGATAGGAGGTGGTGGTGAACAGCTGTTTTGAAGGCCTGGAGGGAAGAATGGGAATGAACAGAGTGAGGGAGTTTATTCTAAAGGCGGGAAAAAAGAGGAATGAAAGAGTGAAGGTGGGCAGTGATTCATGATTTTGGTAGTTTTACCAGAAGGGGGTTGTTGGCGGACCCTGAGCGCCCTGCGGAAATGTGGTGGGGACAAATCGCAGAGAGAGCGGGGGGGGGTGGGGCGAGGCTGAAGAGTAGACGGTAGAAGACAGAAAGACCACCGACCAACGTGCGGTGATTGAGTGAGAGGCCCAAAGACTCAGCCTCATTGCGGGAGATGCCAATAATCCGAAATGCCTTGGTTTCTACAGCGTGAAGCCGAGAAAGGTGGGAGGCAGGAGCACCAGCCCAGAGGGGAGAGCAGTACTCCATCAGGCTACGGACAAAAGCTTTGTAAATGGTCAGGAGCTTAAGAGGGCCGAGGAAGGACTTTGCACGACGGAGGATTCCCAGTCGGCGACTGGCTTTTGAGGTGAGGTTGGAAATGTGGCTTTCCCAGGAAAGGTCATGGCAGACAGTGAGACCCAGAAGCTTGAAAGAAAGGACTTCTTCCAGAGGATTGTTGAGAAAGTGGATGGGGGGGTTTTCTAAACGGTCCTTTCGAAGAGACATTGTGAGAGTGTGAGATTTGTCTGGATTGAAAGACACGTTCCACGTGTTGGACCAGTTTGTGATTTTATCCAGATCTGCAGTGAGCGAAGAAGCTGCTGCTTGCCGGTCTGAGGGATGACAGATGGTACGGCAGAGGGTGGAGTCATCAGCAAAGAGATATAGAGGATTTTCCAGAGAGTCCGAGAGATCATTGATGAAAACCAGAAAAAGAACAGGGCCCAGAACGCTACCTTGAGGAACTCCAGCCTGGACTTGAAGGGGGGATGAAAGAACTCCATTTAGGGCCACACGTTGACTGCAACAGGAGAGGAAGTCTGCGAGCCATGAGTGGAGATGGCCTTGAATACCATGGGAAGAGAGTTTGGTGAGTAGGGCAGGGTGCCAGACTGTGTCAAAAGCACGTGATATACCCAGGGATACGGCTCAGATTTCCTGTCTGGCATTGAGGACCTCCATCCATTGTTGAGAGAGCAGAAGCAGCATATCCAAGGTAGAGTAACCTGGTCTGAAACCAAATTGATGATCAGAAATCAAGCCATTGGAGAAGAGGAAGGATTTCATGTCTGAAGCGATGATGGATTCCATAACCTTGCTGATGATTGGGAGAAGGCTGATTGGTCTGTAGTTGCAGGGATCTGTTTTTGCACCTTTTTTGTATATAAATGAGATTGCACTTCATGTATTAATGATATTGCACTTTCATAGATTAATTGCACTTTCCTTTTTGTTCCCAATCATTTGTTGTCATATCTCATCTCCTTACAAGAAGGTACTAATAAATCTAAACATGCTGTAAGGCCAATAGGCCCGTCATGTCTGTTCTCGAGCCACGCTTCCCAAAGCAAACACCAAGACAATCACTCGATCCACAAATACTCTCACCCTCCATGACACCAACCATAACCTACACTGCAAAACAAATCCAAAACCGACGGTCACTCAATGTGTAATGAAGAAGGCCAACAGCGAGGGGGTTGGTGGGAGGGGCAGCAGGGGCAAAGAGGTATACCACAATCATGACATCGTGATAACGTGCAGGGATTTTTTTTTATTCCCTCTTTTTGGGGTGCATATAGGCAAGAGATGCTTCAACAGAAACGGCTTGTTGATGCTGGACAACACCAACAACTCAGGGAATCAAATTCCCAAGACAGCACAACATCCAGGTAATGCCCATAGATCATCCAATTAAATTCTGTTCTCGCTTCTCAAGAGGACACGATGAACAGATCCGTTAACCATGCCCAGGAAGGGGTCATAGTTGTGCCTCATCAGAGAAACCATTAACTTCCTGAACACCACTCTTCCCCCCTTTCCCCCCCCCCCTTCCGTTCTCCCATGTCAGTGCCATTAGTGAGCTAAAATTGTGACTTCAATTGGCCAGCTTTTTTCCAAAAAAGTGTAAGAAAGAATTAGCATTTAAATGGTAACTCCTACAATAACCCATATCATGTGTTCTCTCTTTGTGTTTGGCTGTGCTTTTGGGGGTTGTTCCTCTGCACAGAGACATTGGGAAATCATAAATTTATGACTGATAATTATTGAATGAAGTGAAAGATTTAAGATCTCTTTGTGGTTAACTATTAGACTAATTAGAGTGAGTTGAAGTGTTTTGAAAGCCAAAGTTTGCCTGTGTAAGCATGACATTTATATTGATTTTTAAGGGAAACCCAAACGCAATTTTTTTTCTCTGAAAATAAGTGAAAATCATGAATCGCTGCATAATTTGAAAGAAAATATTAAAAAAAAATTTTTGGGGGCATTCACAAAGTGCTGAAAATAGCTCTGGAGTATCAATTTTCGCCAGTGTCATCACACTCAGAGCCAACCTTGATCCAAATTTCGACTTGCATGGAGAAACAGTATATTTTGAGCTTGGATTCTGATACTGATTCCACCGTCATTAGCAACTCTGAAGGTTCTCAGTTTATTGAAACTGATCAGTGGGATTTTGAAGAAACTATTGGTCACAAAATTTGTGATGGAAACGCTTTCTGCGGAATTATAGAGCCGTATCGTTTTGAGCCTTATGCGAGCGATTCAGATGAAGATGGTGAAAATGGGGGTGTTGGTGAAGATGAAAACACTGGTCACATGTTCACCACAGATTGGTAGATTTTGTTTTTCAATTCAATTGATGGTTTATAAGGGAATTTGTATTTATTGATAAATCAATTTTATTACTCCAGCAGAAACACAGCATGACACGGACACGGCACAGACATGACTGTGGAACATGGCACAACACAACACAGACACGGGCATACTCGGGCACGGACATGGCATGACATGGATACAGCATGAACATGGCACGGACACCACCCAGGCACACTCGGACACTACTGACAAAGTGGGTAACGAATGCTTTGTCCCACCATTTCAAGCTGACCAGGTATCCTGTATGTTATGGCAGCATCCCATTTCATATTTTCCCAGGATGCCATTTGCATCTCTGATCATGTCTGTGCCATGTCCATGCCTGAAACACTCCCCTATACTCACAAAGGAATGGGGTCAGGGATCATTTAATATTGTCTTTCACAAAGCTACAAAGGCTTTGGCACAGTTGAGTTGATAAAAGGAGAGAGAGGATGTTGGCGATTTCCCCCAGGAATAGCCATCAAGTGATCTCCGGGGAATGTCCCGAGGCAAGACCATAATGGATGGACCAAACACCCTCCTCGGTTCTGAAAGGATTACATTCCAGATTTTTAGATATTTTGTTTAAATACATAGTCAAGGCTCGTGGAAGAGCTAGTACACTAAATTTATCAAGACGTAACGGACAGGACGCAAAAGGAACAGAAGAGATGCACACAAAAGGAGCAGCAGAGAGAGGGGGGTGGGTCACACCAACAGCAGAGCCAAAAGCCAAGATTGAGGGGAAACTGGTCAGTGGCTGGGCAACTTTTAAAATGACCAACTTTAGAGGCCAACTTTTAAATGTGGTTTGCCCAAGAATGATCTTGACTGATAGTGAGAACCAGGAATTTGAATGACTGAACATCCTCAAGGGGATTGTTAAGAAAGTAAGTAGGAGAAAGAGTGAGAGTGAGTTTTGTCAAGATTGAAAGACATATTCCAAGTGTTTGACCAGCTTGTGATTTTTTTTTTTCAAGGCCTGAAAAGAGTGAAGATGCTGCAGCCTGCCTGTCTGAGGTCATGGCTGAGGGTGGAGTCAGCAAATAGATAAAGAAGATTTTTTTTCCAGAGATTCAGAGAGATCATTGATGAAGATCAGGAATAGGACTGGGCCCAGAACACTGCCTTGGTGCACTCCAGCCTTGACAGAGAGAGAGGAGATGAAAGGATTCCTTTGAGTGACACATGTTGCCTACAAGAGTAGAGGAAGTCAGTGAGACATGCGTGGAGTTGGCTTTGGATGCCATAGGAGGACAGGTTGGAGAGTAAAGCAGGAAGCGAGACTGTATCAAAAGCATGAGAAATGTCCTGATCTCATGCCTGACATTGAGGGCCTCTATCCCTTGTTGGGTGAGTAAAAGCAGCATTTGTAAGGTGGAGTGAGCTGGTTTGAAACCAAATTGGTGATCTGAAATGAGGTTGTTGGAGAAAAGGAAAGATTTTGTATCAACTGCGATGATGGGCTTACAATTTCTCCCAAACTAGCCCCTTAATTTAATTGAGGCACGATTGCTCTTGATAGCTCCTGACCATTGGTTGCAGCTCCTGATGGTTGGTGACAGTTGAACGGTTCCTACTGGTTTTGCTCGGTACCTGATTCATGGCTTTCCTGGTTCCTGGGGGTGATGACATGACGTTAGTTGGTGTTCGAGCCTGTTTGTGGATGGGTGCACGGCGAGGCCAGGCGCTGGCAGCAGGCCAAAAAAAACGCTCACACATTTTGGGTTGTTTTATTGGACGCACGACGACTTCTGCCTTGGTAAGCCGAGACCGGATTTTTTTTTCCCCCCTGAATTATCTGCTGGGTACCCTTATCCTGTGTTTAATTGTTAAGTAAGGCATAGTGATAAGCATCTGCTCTTTGTCCATTTTTATATAAATGCTTCTTGAATTAATTGTTTGAGATTATTTTGTTGATTTATTTGTATTCATCCATTGACACCACAAGGAAATAAAAAGTAATTCAGTTTATTTATTTTTCTTAATAATAAATTCCATGTTGACATTTCAACCTGTCCATGCTAGTCATTTCCTTCCATTGATCCAGCATAGTCCAAACCCAGATAGACTGGGAGGTAATTCCCAAACTAATTAACCTGTCTTAGTCGGCGTGCACCAGTGGTAAACGCTCGACCACATTACTTCAGATCTAATCAAGAGAAGATTGGTGCATCGCCGAGGGTGCATTCCTCGGCCGGGGGGCCATGTGACCTCGTTAAACGGCAAATTAGACGGTGGACACTGGAACTTTTGGTGAACTGATTGGCGTTCGTGGTTGTTAAGCAACCCACCGCACCAAAAAGTTAATTGTGAGTGGTGGCCAGAGGTCAGGTTCTTCCGTGGAGAAACAAGGATTAACCCCCTCATAATACACTTAGTACCCAAGGTCGGAACTATATATATATATACACACACACACACACACACACACACACACACACACACACACACACACACACACACACACACACACACACACACACACACACACACACACACACACACACACACGTCGAGGCGTGATCACCCTTCACTTAAGGCATGAAGACGTCGATTTCCTTGAGAGAAAACCGTTTATTAAACATCAATACGTGCACACGGAAAACACACCCCAGGCACCACAATTCTTGCCTGAGGGGCCCGGAGAGTGCTCCACTCGAATGGTTGAATCACTCCTTCATAAACTGTATACGCGATTTTATCTCCAGCAAATAACAATGCAAAATTCCTTCTTTCATCCCAGGACCAGCTGGCTTATGTCCTGGTGATGTATACTGTATATCAAACAGATAAGCAAGATCAGAGGTTTTCCTCCCAGATGCTGCAACACAATGCTCCCTTGAATCAGTCAAGGTTAAACCTTCCACATCTCACACACAATGTCCCAAGCAGGAATATATTTTAATTAACTGCAGGCAAAGTGAATCGAGTTGGGAAGAAACAAAGCTAATAAGAAAAACGTACAAATCCCAACATATATATATATATATATATATATATATATATATATATATATATATATATATATATATATATATATATATATATATATATATATATATATATATATATATATATATGAGGCCCCGCAAGGAGGAGTGATGTAAGCGACATTTTTTAATGATATGATGATGATGATGATAGGCTCGGATGATAGGGTAAGGGAATAGTGCTATATGGCATTAACTCCAAAATGGCCGATGTGTCCCTCACATCACTCCTCCTCGCGGCGCCTCATATATATATATATATATATATATATATATATATATATATATATATATATATATATATATATATATATATATATATATATATATATATATATATATATATATATATACATATATACATACATACACGAGGTGTGTTCAAAAAGTATCCAACCTTAATTTTTCGTGCGTAAACAAATGAAGCTAGGGAGGCGTAGTTTGGTGCACGTATGGAGGTGATACTAATTTGTATGCGTGAATATTTTCCCTCCTGCAGAAGCTGTCAGTCGCCGACAGACCGCCGATGAGTGAGGAAGTGTAAGTGAGCGCCGTCGGATTTTCGTTTTTGACAAAATGACGGATCACTGTGGTCTCATCGTCAGTGCTCACTGTGTTGAAGAAGTTGGGCTCGCTGTTCACAGTCTCCAGCATGTCCTGTGCGATTTCCAAACAGAGTTGCTTCTGCTCGATCGTTAGCAGCTTTGGCACGAACTTCGCTGAGATTCTCCTTAAGCCCAAATCCTCAGTCACAATGGAATGAACGGATCCAATGCTGACGCCCGCCTCGTCTGCAAGTTCTCTGATCGTGATTCGACGATCCTGCATCAGCAGGGTCCTCACTTGGTCAATGACGATCCCATTTCGGGATGTTGAGGGCCTACCAGAACGTGCTTCACTTTCCACTGATGTGTGACCATCTTTGAAGCGGTTGTACCACTCTTTTATCTGTGTGGTGCCCATTGCTTCATTCCCGAAGGCCTGTTGAATCTTGTGGATCATTTCCACTTGGGAATCGCCAAGCTTTACACAAAATTTGATGCAGAAGCGTTGTTCAAGTTTTTCCATCATTTTGTCAAAAACGAAAATCCGACGGCGCTCACTTACACTTCCTCACTCATCGGCGGTCTGTCGGCGACTGCCAGCTTCTGCAGGCGGGAAAATATTCACGCATACGGATTAGGATCGCCTACATACGTGCACCAAACCACGCCTCCCGAGCTTCATTTGTTGACGCACGAAAAATTAAGGTTGGATACTTTTTGAACACACCTCGTGTATCCCATATAAATTGTTATAGATGGGAATTTTGTTTGATGGGTCGTGCTCTGTCCCATCGGCTCTGTCGTCATGTCAAGAGTGTTGCTCTGTCTATGATGCTCGGCCATCCGACTCTGCTTCACCCACTGCCAATCCTCATCCATACACCTGTTGTGTGCAGCAAAGCTGTCATCCCTTGTGCCAAATGAACCATTCTATCCTTCGATTGCTTCTCATTCTTAGCCCATCTGGATCATTTCGCTTTGGACTGCACAATTATTTAAAGAATATTTTCACACGAACTGCAATTTACAATATATATGTATATATATCCAACTGATTCTGAGGATTATCAGTCATGAAACATGGGAGTTTGGGAAATTGTAGAAGAAGGCAGTGATGAAATTGTAGTTTGATGAATCCTCTTCTGATTTTCTGGGAAATGACATACGACTTTGAAACATTCTCTGGATCTTCCAAGTAGGCTATCCTTTTGAAACAACTAAATCCCCAGTACCTACACATTTATAATATACGAGTATGTGAGTGTATGTGTGTTTGTATGTCCATATGTATCATATTTATTTATACTAGCCGAAACCCCGTCACAGATGGATTCCGTTCATTCAACCACCCTCACCAGCTCACCTATACTCGAGGGACATGGACTGGACAGGGCGTGCTTGTCCCCACCTACTCATCCCCCGCCCCTGCCCCACCCCCCGCCTTCAATTTGCTTACCCCCGCCCAAAAATTTAATTGCCCCGCCTCCGCCTCTTAACTTCCCGCACACACACACACACACACACACTGGTCTCTTGATTCCCCGCCACACTTGCCCCCGGGCCCCCGCCCCCCTGTCCAGCCCCTCACATTCAACCCTGCTTAATTCACCCCAGCCCCCACCCACTCATCCCCCGCCCCATTTCCCGCTTTCAATTTGCTTACCCCCGCCCAAAAATTTGCTTACCCTGCCCCCGTCTCTTCACTCCTCGCCCCCATCTCAACGAAAAGTGTTTATTCTGCTTCAGAGTTGAAGTTTGGCTATTGGCACAATGTGCTATGCACTCTTACAGGTACGAAGTTTCTTTCAGTCCAGGTCACAGCACCGAGAAAAACGGGATGCGACTGCTCGGAGGAGCACAAAATTGGCCCTTCAGTGTTTATATATATATATATATATATATATATATATATATATATATATATATATATATATATATATATATATATGTGCTGGTTGTTGGCTTAATGTTGACGGTGGTCGGCT
>NC_140961.1:96161784-96214284 GCF_056783735.1 Eptatretus burgeri
ACAGTTGCTGTGAGATAATGATCTGATCTCTTGATTTGAACATCCTCATTGAGCCAGCCACGAAGTTGCGCAGGAAAATAGATATTCTGTGATGAGGCGACATGACTATATATAACCACATCCTTGATTTGTTCAGACTTCACTTGCTCGAGCGATTTAAAGATTCCTTGTATCCTCATTTGAGAAGGGGCAGTCGACTAAACATCCCCTCTTTGAAGGACAACCTTCTCCATGATGCGATACCCCCATGCTTTGCGTCATACGGTGAATGCGTTTATAGATTACGATTCCCTAGGAAATCGAGGCCAATACCACAGTTCACACTATCATAAAAAAACACACATAGGGGCAAATCCCCAGGGTGCTCACCTGGTGGCGGTTGGATAAGATAACCAGGGAACAACTTGTCGGCATGGATGATCCACAAAATTTGTAACTGAGAAGAAAGTAAATACCTCTGGATTTTTTTTTTAATGGTGTAAACAATCTTTGGTACATCATGGGTGATGAAGGTGGTGGTTAATTTTCATTGAAATCGTGTGTGTATTTTCAGAGAAGAAAGCAAATACAGATTTTGGGGGGCAAACCCCCTTACACCCCGAGGACTCCGATTTTTCGAATGTCATGAACAAACTTTGGTACATCATGGGTGATGAAGGTTAAAAGTTCCATTGGAATTCTGTGTCGTTTCTGAGAGTAAAGTAAATACTTCTTTAGGAGGGGGCAACCCCCCCATGAACTCCTTCCCTAAACCTCTTAAACCCCAATATGTTTTTTGATGGTGTGAACAATCCTTGATACATCATGGGTGATGAAAGTTGTGGTTAAGTTTCATTGGAATTGCATGTGTAGTTTCTGAGAAGAAAGCAAATTCCTCTTTTGGGGGGCTTCCCCTCCCCGACCCCTGACTCCCTTCGACCCTGATTTGTTTTTTTTTATGGTGTGAACAAGCTTTGGTACATCATGGGTGATGAGGGTTGTGGTGAAGTTTCATCGAAATTGTGTGTGGAGTTTCAGAGAAGAAAGCTAATACATATTTTGGGGGGCAAATCCCCATACACCCCTTAGACTCCAATTTTTCTCATGTCATGAACAAACTTTGGTACATCATGGTTGATGAAGGTTTGTAACTTTCATCGGAATTGTGTGTGTCGTTTCTGAGAGTGAAGCAAATACCTCAATAGGGGAGGGGGGTGGGCAACTCCCCAGTAAACTCCCTCCCGAGACCCCCTTGGTCCCATATTTTTTTGTTATGCCATGAGAAAGCCTTGGTACATCCTAAGTAATGAAGGTTGTGGTCAAGTTTCATCAGAATTGCCTGTGTAGTTTCTGAGAAGAAAGCAAATATCTATACGGGGGGCAACCCCCATAGACCCCTTTTAGGCCCGAATTTTTGTTTTTTGAATGTTTCATCGAAATCATATGTATAGTTTCAGAGAAGAAGTTGCAAGTACTTGTGGACGGACGGATGGACTGACGGACAGACGACGCGCCATCCCATAGGCTCCCCGGAACTATGCTCCTTGTGAGCTAATAAACTATCGTACATATATGTGAAGTGAAGGACGATCTGCTAATAGTACACAATCAAAATGAAAATTTTGTTTCTTCCTCTTACTCTGATCTATCATGCACAACCTCCTTTCCCTATCCTATCCCTCTCTCCAATAGTTTGCATTCCCTTCCTTCTCTGGATTCAACTCCTCATCTGCTCGGCTCCTTTACTAAATGTAGATGGCCAAAAGAATGCTGGAATATATGTGTGGCCATGCAATCACCTTATATGCATTCACCTTATTACTCTGCATCCTGTTGGTAAAAATCGAGAGACTCTTGGAGAAATAATGGATGTAGGGAAGGGGAGGACGCATGGTGACAAGTTGGATACATAAGCAAACTATCATAAAGGAAAAACTGGAAACTTGGAAAGAAGAGAACAGCGCTAGAAAACATCATGGTTTTGGATGGGATATGGGATGGTGGTGAACTGCTGTCTCGAAGATCTGGAAGGGAGAATGAGATTGAAAAAGAGGAACGAATGAGTGGAGGTGAGTAGCGATTCTGAATTTTTGGAGTTTCACCAGGTAGGGGGTTGCTGGTGAACAATGTGCGCCATGCAGGTGGGGACAAAGCATGAACAGAGAAGTGGATGTAACACCACAAAAGAGGTGCTAGAAGACAGAGAGACCACCGACCTGTCTGTCATGACAAAGCGATAAGCCCATAGACTCAGCTTCATCACGGGAGATTCCAATGATCTTGAAGGCCTTGGTTTCCACAACATCAATCTGAACAAGATGTGATAGCCCACAGGGGAGAGCAGTATTCCATAAAGCTGCAGATGAAAGCCTCGTTGGTGAATAAGAGTTCAGTTGTGCCAAGAATGGACTTTGCACAATGCAGAATGCCAAATCGGTGGGGTTTGTTTTTAACATACAATGTCGAGGCTCATATAAGAGCTAAAATAGCTTTGGAGGCCAACTTTGAAATGTGATTTGCCTCAGAAAGATCATGGCTGACAGTGAAACCCAAAGGTTTGAGTGACTGAACTTCTTCAAAGGATTGTTAAGAGTAGATGGGAGGTTTTGGCAGACAGTCTGTTTGGAGAGAAAGAGTGAGAATGTGACATTTGTCAGCATTTCAATAAATGTTCCAGGTGTTTGACCAGGACGTCATTTTTTTTTCAAGGTCAGAAGAGGGAAGATGCTGCAGTCTTCCTGTCTGAAGGATGAGGGATGTTACTGCAGAGGGTGGAGTCATCAGCAAAGACATAAGAGTATTTTCCAGAGAGTCAGAGAGATCATTTATGAAGATCAGGAGTAGGACTGGGCCCAAAACACTGCCTTGGGGCACTCCAGCCTTGAGACAGGGAAAGGAGATTAGATGATTTGGTTGAGAGCCACACATTGGCTATGAGAGTAGAGGAAGTTGGTAACCCAAGAGAGGAGTTGGCCTTGGATGCCATAGGCAGAGTTTGGACAGCAAGGCAGGAGGCCAGACTGTATCAAAAGCTCCAAATATGTCGAGAGAGACAGTCTTCGTCTGACATTGGGGGCCTCCATCCATTGTTGGGAGATGAGGAACATCATGTCCAAGGTGGAGTGACCTGGTCTGAATACGAATTGGTGATCTGATATGAGGCTGTTGGAGAAAATGAATGAATTCATATCAACCATGACCTTGCCGATGATTTGAAGTAAGCCGATAGGTCTGTGGTTGAGAATAGGTTACACCTTGTTTGTGTAATGTGGTGATGTTGGCTGATTTCCAAGGAAGTGGAAGATGACATGGCGTAAATGATATGGTGAAAAGAGCAGAAAAAGGATCTGCAAGAGCAAGTTTTTAGGACACATGAACTGATGCTGAAGGATTTGGAGTCACTTGAGATGACCATCTGGAATGGATGTGTGTATTCCATTACAATAGTCTAAATGAGGGAGAGAGAACTTGGCTGAACAGCATCGTGGCAGGTTACCTGTCAATGAATTTTCTTATTTGTGAAATACAACAGAGGATAAACTGACAATTACTTCAGTTGGAAAGATGAGGTGTTGTAAACATTTTGCAGTCAAATATATGCACCGAGATACCTTGCTGATTCCGATGATCTGATTGGTGAATTTCCTATTGTACGAGCAGTTGTCCAGGAAATTATTCAGGTTCTAGTAGGAACCTATCACAAGAAATTCCATTTTATTCTTTATTTGGTTTCAATTTATTGCATTTCATCCAAGATTTGATGTCTAGTTCACATGTACGTAAGTTGACCGCTGCTCGATTTCGATCACCACAAGTATTGGAATCAAACAATAGATAGAGTTGTGCATCATCAGCATATGTGTGGTAGGATACATGATGGTGATGAACTATGTCTCTGACAGGCAATGTGTACACTGACTGGCCAAGTGGTCTGAACCCAGATCCATGTGATAATCCTATACTAACTTGAGTAACATCGGAAGTTCCAGTGCCAATGTCGACTCTGGTTGACCAATTGGCAAGGCAAGACTTAACCCAGTCAAGCGTGCCATCATGGGCACCTACTCTGAGCGATAGACGAGACATTAAAATATCACGATCAATCAAATCAAATGCTGCTGAGAGGTCCAATAGTACCAGCAGAGTTATTTGACTTGAGTCAAGAGCAGTCATTGTTTATTTTTTTGTTTTTACTTTGATAAGAGCAGTTTCTGTATTATGGTTTGTCTTATGTGCTGATTGAAGGGCTCCATTAGGTTATTTGGCTTCATGTGAGCTGTCAGTCTCCAACAAGCAATTTTATCCATACTCTTGCCAGGAAATGTGAGGTGTGAAATGGGCCTGTAGTTAATTAGATTGTTTTTGTCAGGATATGGGCTCTTCAGGAGGGATTTGATGATGGTGCAGCGAGCCGCAGATGGGAAACCTCCATTACTCAACGATACATTTACTCTCCGTTAAAACTGGAAGAAGATATGCAATGTTGTTCTGCATGAACCATACTGGGATGGGATCTCGATGACCAGATTTGTTTGGTGATCTGTTGATGACTTTCAACACCTCGTCTTTGATAGCCGATGTTAAACAGGACAATGACTCCGGAACTGATGGATACTGGGTCACCAAAAACAACTCGTGTAGGTCACGTTTGAATCTAAATCCAGTAGAAGTTTCATTATCTTGTTCATATAATGTCAGCACAGAACTGGTTTCTCAGTGTTTCTGCAGTCCTGAACAGGAAGTGATGGGTTATTTCTCCAGAGCAAAGAATACAACATTTTATGCAGCTGTTGTTTGGGTTTTTTCTATACATAGTCGAGGCTCATGGAAGATCTGGTGCACTAAACAGATCAGGATGTAACAGAGAAAAACAGGACACAAAAGGAACAGTAGAGAGAGGGGGAGGAAACACCAACACCAGAGTAGAAGGCCAAGATAGAGGAAGACTTGGACAAACAATGGGTGTGGGAAGGAATGGGGGGCAGGAGAGGATGAATGTGGTGAACAAGATGGATGCAGAAGGAAACTCCAAGAAGGGAAAACTGCAAATTTGGAAGAAAGGATTGGGGTTGGGTTAATGAGGATAGAAAAGATCATGGTTTTTGATTGGGGACGATCTGAGATTGTGGTGAAGACCTATGGGGAAGAATGAGATTGAAGACCTACCTTGACAGGGGCTACAGAATTAAGAAGCTGACATATCTTTGTTGTTCCATTCAAAGGCAGAGTCAACATCACCCTGGTGCCAAAATATTCAGAGATTTATTTCAGTGATTCTCCTCCTTGTCAAACGATTCTCCTTGTCACTGCTTTGATAGTTCCTTGTTGAAGATGTTATTTGTTGTGGGTTTGACTTTGTTATGTTTATCACAAGACGGTGATGATCTGACATGAGGGCCTCATGCATGGTGCAGTTGTCGAAGAGAAGCTCAAAACACCCAGTGAATACAAAATCCAAAATATGGCCCATTTCATGGATTGCTCCAGTTACATGTTGTTGGAGATTGGTTGAGGAAACGGTGTGTAGAAAAGGAGCTACTTCGAGTTTAGATAGTGTATCAACATTAATGTGAATTAAACCATAAGGAAGCATGATGGAGCTCATCAACGTGCTGAACTGGGATATTTCCCTTCCATAGGCCATAGGCAATGCGACGAGCTACAATCACTCCGACTGAGTCGAGCAAAGCGATACTATAACTCGGTGTTAGTCAGCTCAGTTTGGTCTTAATTTTCCTGTTGTCATTCACAACAACTTAATTTTCTTTGGATGTTGATAGCTGACTCTTGCTTTCAGAGTACTGTATTGAGTATTTCAGCTATACTACTCGTCAAAGCTACACCAATTTGCAATTTCACAGATAACTTTGGTCACCATGTTTCCTGAAAACTCCAGAAAAACACCACCATGTTGGATTTTCATGTAAGAATCATTGGCTGAAACGTGATGCTTTCAAAAATTACTACTACTAATACTACTACTTTCACAGTCTAATTTTGTCCCACCATTCTTGTGGAATCAACTGAGGGTGAAATTTAGCGCAAGGCTTTTAGGACTTGCTAGCCAGGCCTCAGGTTCGACTGAAGGTGATTTGGACAGGAATTATGAAGTTGGCAAGGTTTTCAGCGATAACCGGCTTCACCTTCACAGAGGGCAGTATGGGATATTCAACGTCCACAAACTAAAGCTACCACTACAGCCAGGATACCCAGCTTATTGATGTAATGGCGCACTTGCAAAGCATCACACCAACAGTTTATAGCCCAGTCGGGAATCCACCCCAGACAATAGACAGCTCCAAGATAAGTATGCTTACCTTGCACCAGATCCTATCAGAGAGCTTTTGAATATTACTCCATTTTTAAAATGCTCAGGAAGGTGAAACAAAGTAATTAATAAATGGCCTACATTTTGTGGCTCGTGCCTGTGAAAGACTGTCTATGGCAAACTTTAAACACCAAAGCCCAAAACAGTTTGTTATGAAACATTCAGATGCTGAAAGTATTAACATAAGAGAAAAACGGAGACAAGACCTATGATTCAAACCATGCAATGGGTTCCATTGAATCCAAATGGCTACAGATGAGTCAGTCTGCTGTTGCGGATATTAAGAAGCATGATACGTCGTCTTACTCATGCAGTACCAGGCCATTAAGCTCTCTCCATAAGCTTATCCAACAGTCTACACGTGGCCTCGTCAAGTTCGTGTGGGATTAATGAGGTGAACCAACCAGAGGACGTGAGGTCATTATACAGCACTTGGGGGGGATAGCATTTTAACTGGCAGAGATATACGATGCTGAAACTAATCCCGTGTTTAAACGTCTGTGTCCAACCCAATGGCCCTGCGGCAATGATCCACCACCAGGTATCGGCACGAACGTGCATCTCTCCACGAGAGAAAGCCAAATGAGCAGGTGATTACGTCAATGCAGTTACATCCCTTCAAACCCACATATATGTAACAGTCTGCCTGCTGGGCTCACTGTGCGAATATTTTCTGCATACATGGCATACATCCTTCCCTTTCCTTTTCTCTCCTCTCCTCTTTACTCTTCCCTTTTCCTCTGTCACCATGGGAGCCAGAGCATCATACAGTGGCATTTCTGGCAGCCTTACTCCAAATGAAACTTCAATTTCACCACCCCCTCCTCCCCCCCCCCCACAAAAAAATTAAAAATCAGTGTGGTTTATCCTTATCTCATCATATGAAAAAACAGTTTTATGTGTGAGTTCTACCCATTGGTAAGACAGTTTGCCTGACTCCACCCACAATTTCTATAGTATGGCCACCAATTTAGGAACCCTTAAGAATTACCTTTTGGAATAACTTTACAATTTACCCTTTGGAACCCTTTACAATTACACTTTACAATTCACCCTTTAGAATTTACCCTTCGGAACCCTTTAGAATTACACTTTACAATTTAGCCTTTGGAACCACTTCAAATTACAATTGAGAACCCGTGAGAATTTACCCTTTGGAGCACTTTATAAGTTACCCCTTTAGAATTACCTTTTGAATTGCCCTTTAGAAATTACACTTTAGAATTACCCTTTGGAATTTACCCTTTGGAATTTACACTTTCGAATCATCCTTGAGAACTACCCTTTAGAATTACATTTAGAAATACCCTTTAGGTTTACCCTTTAGATTTACCCTTTATAAATTACTCTTTAGATTTGCCCTTTAGATTTGCCCTTTAGATTTGCCCTTTAGATTTGCCCTTTAGATTTGCCCTTTAGAGTTGCCCTTTAGATTTGCCCTTTAGAATTGCCATTTGGAGTTACCCTTGAGAATTACCTTTAGATTTACCCTTTCGAATTACCATTTAAAATTACCCTTTAGATTTACCCTTTACAATTACCCTTTAGATTTACCATTTAGAATTACCCTTGAGAATTTACCCTTTACAATTTACACTTGAGAATTTACCCTCCAATAACCCTTTAGAATTTACCCTCGAGAACCCTTTAAAATTTGCACTTTAGATTTACCCTCAATAATTATTTACCCTCAAGAATTGAAAGAAAGGACTTCTTCCAGAAAATTGTTGCAAAAATGGATGGGGAGGTTTTCCAAATGGTCCTTTCAGAGAGAAATAGTGAGTGTGAGATTTGTCAGGATTGAAAGACATGTTCCACATGTTGGACCAGTTTGTGATTTTACCCAGATCTGTAGAGAAACAAGGAAGCTGCTGCTTGCCAGTTTTAGGGATGACAGATGGTATGGCAGAAGGTGGAGTCATCAGCAAAGACATAAAGAGGATTTTCCAGAGAGTTCGAGAGATCGTTGATGAAAACCAGAAAAAAAACAGGACCCAGAACGCTGCCTTGAGGAACTCCAGCCTGGACAGGCAGAGGGGAAGAAAGACCTTCATTTAGGGCCATACGTTGACTGCGACAGGAGAGGAAGTCTGTGAGCCATGAGTGGAGATGGCCTTGGATACCATAGGAAGAGAGTTTGGTGAGCAGGACAGAGTGCCAGACTGTGTCAAAAGCACGCGATATGTCTAGGGATAAGGCTCTGATTTCATGTCCGGCATTGAGGACCTCCATTTGTTGTTAGGAGAGCAGAAGCAGCATATCCAGGATAGAGTGACCTGGTATGAAACCAAATTTATGATCGGAAATGAAGCCATTGGAGAAGAGGAAGGATTTAATGTCTGAAGCGATGATGGATTCGATAACTTTACTGATGATTGGGAGACGGCTGATTGGTCTGTAGTTGCAGGGATCTGTTTAGCACCTTTTTGTGCAGGGCAGTAATGTTTGTTGACTTCAAAGTAAATGGCTGATGATCTTGAGCAAATGAGAGGGTGAATAGAATAGAGACAGCGTGAGAAAGAGCAGAGGAGCAGGTTTCTAGGACACATTGCCTGATTCCGTCTGGACTGGTTGCAGAATCTGAGTCGAGGTTTGACAGAAAGCTCTCTACTTTGTCAGAGGAAAAGGACACAGAGTCCACGGACAGTTGGGTGCGACTGGGTAAGGTGGGTACAGAAAGCAAAGGGTTTCAGACACAAGATTTCGATGCAAACACCGAGTTTAGGCATTCAGCCTTTTCAAGTATCGTGTCAGCTGTGCCACCATTTGAGATAAGGGAGGGGATGGAGGGGGAACATGCCCCAGAAACAGATTTGATTAGATGCCACGAGTATTTGGAGGAGGGAGAGAGGTTTGAGAGTTCAGACTTGAGCTTTGAAAGATGTATTCTGTCTCTCCTGAGGGTAGACACACACTTGTTCTGAGCTTTATGGAAGGAACTGAAGTTACCCTCAGTTGGGTTTGCTTTCTATGAGGCAAAGGCAAGTTGCTTCAGGACAACTGCCTCACCACAAGCTTCAGTGAACCATGGGTGGGAGGAAGGGTAGGATAACTGAAGATGAGAGGGGAGAAATCTGTGCATGAGGGGGAGCAAGTTTCTTTGAAAGAATTCCCAGGATGAGTTTATGTTGGAGAAGGTAGCGATGGGAGACCAGTCTCAAAGTTTGATGGCTGCATGGAGACCCTGCCAGTCGGCTTGAGTGAAATGCCAGAGTCGATGGCGCTGAGGCGGTTCTCTGATAACAGCCAGAGAGATGTCCACTTTGACAAGCATGTGGCCAGAAGAACCAATTGGAGTGGAGGAATAACATCAGATATTTTCAGGGAGATTTGTCAAAATCAGATCCAGAAGAGATGGAGTACCATTGGTTGAGATCTGGGTCGGGAAGTTGACTGATTGAGTCAGTCCCAATGAGTGGCAGAAATCTTTTGCTGAAGTGGCATGACAGGTGAGAGAGGTACCCACACCTAGCGCACTGGCATGATGACAGTTGAAGTCACCACATATGAGGAAGAGAGAGTTGGGAGGAGAAGATAGAACTTGGTCCATGCTTTTGGATATTGAAGTTTAAATGGAACCATCACTGTTTGGTGGATGGTACAGTACACATATAAACATGAGGTGGGAGGGGAGAGGAAGCCATAGCCAGAGGTATTCCTGGTTGTGTGAGGGCTGTGCATGGAGAGTGAGGAATGGAGTCTTTGATGAAGAGAGCAACACCTCCACCAGGACGAGGCTCAGGTCTGTCATAGCGGAGGAGGGAGTAACCAGGGAGAGATAGGTGGGAGTCAGAGACGTCTTGAGGAAGGAAAGTTTCTGTTAGGCATATTATGACTGGTTTGTCAGTGGCAACCTGTATGGAAAGACCTGTAAGGTTTGAGCAAAGACCCCGGATATGTCAGGTCCGCACTGTTAATGAAGAAAGATGAGAGGAGGCTTTGGGTGCATGGGAGGGGAGGGGGAGTCGAGGACAGTGGGAGGTAAGGAGAGTTGTTGAAAGAGTGTGGGGAATTGCAGAATAGCTGGGGTCGGGGGTCGGATTAGGCGGAGAAAAGGTTCTGTAGTGCTGGGGGAGAGGGGGGGTGGAAGAGAGGGGGCAGAAGGCAGTTGAGGATTTGAGGAGGTGGAGTGATGAGATGGAGGTGAGAGGGCAGGGGAAGGAGGCAGCTTTGTGGATGGGAGGGGGGACAACTTTGAGAAGGGAGAGTGAAGGGGGTGAATGGTGGGGAGAGTTAAGGGAGAAAGATGAGGGCAGAGTTTTTTAGAAAGGTGAAAGGGAAGCTTGGAGGGATGAGAGTGTGATGGTTGCTTTGAGAGGGAGGGGTGAGAGGGGTGAGTCGGCACTGAAGTTGGAAAAAAAAGAATGGATGATGGAAAGCGACCATTCATAGCAAACTTGGTTTTTTCAGTTTTAAGGACATTTCTTGATGGATGCAATAAAGGTGAATTAAGAGAATGGAGAGAAGAAACGTTGTAACAGTTGGATTTTTTTCGGCAAGGTATGAGGGAAAGGTTGAATTGAGAGCAGTCTGTTGAAATATAAAAAGAGTAGTGAAGTATGATACAGTAATGAGAACCACATGTGTGAAAGAGGAAGATGAAGCATTGTAAGAGATCGTTCTTATTATTATTATTTTTTTTTTTTTTAAGAGAGAGTTTTCATCAGATTAGGTAATGGAAAGGTTGTAGAAAAAATTGTGTGGTGAAGGTGAAGTTGGTTCGGTAATTGCAGAGGGTGGAAACAGATCGCGTGGTTACGGCAGAAGCATGTGGCTATGGGAGGTGTATAGTCAAAAGTGAATTAATTCATTAATTAATTAATTGCTTTTAAATGAAGATTGCAAAACATTCGGAGAAGGAAAGGTTGAAGTAAAATTGTGGAGGTGTATGGTGAATTTGGAATGGTAATTGCAGAGTGAAGCTGATGGATCGATGAAAAGTACCAGGAAGAGGGGAGAGAGACACGTGATTACAGGAGGTGTATAGATAGAAAGGTCGCAAGGAAGATTGTTATTTTTTTATGGATTTTTGAAGATCAGGTAAGATTCTGGAATGGCAGGTTGTAGGAAGAAATTGTGATGGTAATAGTGAGAGAGGGCCAGCTCAGGTAGAAGAAAGATTGTGTGCCGGAAGAAGGAGGAAGAAGAATAATAATAAGAAGAAGGATTGGGCTCGTGGGTATGTCGGTATAAAGGTAGGTTTTTTTTGGGGGGGGGGTTCTTTTGAATTTAAGACAATAAACAGAGTGTTCAGTTGGGAGGCATGGGGGACGTTGGGAAAGTGGGGGAAATAGGAATTTAAAGTGATAGGGAGAGAATACAAATAAAAATGATCGTACACCTCGAGGGGAAGGATGGTTAGGCCTTTAGACCCTTTAAGACGACGAAAGACTCTTCCGACGATTTTGTCATAAAATTGATGGGTTTCTGTGAAGTCAGTGATTGCATGACAGGGGAGCAGAAAACGTTACATCGTCCACTGTTTCAACGTGGGAATGCCCGTTTGCTTTTACGAGTGGGAAGGGGGTTACAGTAAAGATGGGACAGCTATGGAAGAGGGACGTTGAGGCTTTGGGATGGAGGGTGGAGGGTGGGTGAGAAAGCAAAGATGGGACAGAATGAGAAAGGGGGGTTGAGGAATTGAGATGTATAGATTTGGAATTTAGTGTGTGTTTGTGTGTGTGGGTGTGTGTCAGTGTGTGTCAAGATTTTTTGTGGGGTTCCACTGGAGCTTTCTGATGTGGAGTGCAATGCACCAAAATGATCATCATGATCTTCCGTGTTGATGAAGCTAATGAACTACAAATAATCCGGAAGAATTCCCATGTCTTAAAGTAGTTTCATTTCGCAATGATAATAATAACGAACACATAATCCCCCACCCTGACCCAAGCACATCTGGGCTTGGTGAAAGGCAAGCTAATGATGCTCAACCAGGACAGCAGGCGGATATGCTACAAAGCCATGAAGACCAATAAAAATTTGTTCCAACGGGCCAACTTGAAGAAATAAATAAATATGTGGGAAGTGCGGTATTGGAGACGGTGAGGTACTGTATGTCGGTGCAGTACACATAAACAATTAATTCAAGGTGGGACGTATGTGGTGGTGGAGAGTAAAAGGTGTAAAAAATAAATAAATAATTATAGGTGGTATATCAGTAGTGGTTTTGCCAAAATGTGCGTAGTTAATTAATTATAGGTGGTGGTGGTGATAGCAAAATGTATATAATTAATTAAAGGTGGTATGTCGGTCGTGGAGACTGTAAGGTGTTTATAAATAAACGATTCAAGGTGGCATGTTGGTACAGATGGTATAAAAATGAATAAACTAGTAATCGGCATCCACAACCATCCTTCACCATGTTGTGCAACGTTGGCCGAGGCTCTCACTTTATGTTTTTTCTTCCGCCTTCACTTTTTTACCTTTATTACCTTCGCCAGAGGAGAGGGTATTGCATTTTGTTCCATTTGTTTGTTTGTCTGCACAGAACGTCATTATGTGTATGAATTTCATGAGACCCATTGGAACTCTAAGAGCCCTAAAACCCTTCAGACCCTTTCCAACCCCAAGACCTGAAAGACAATGAAGACCCCCTAAGACCTCCCTGGTCCCTTAAAATCCCTCAGAGCCTTTAGAGCCCGAAAACCCTTTGAGACCTCCGAAGAGCTGGCTGAATCCTAACACCCTTTTTAAGACGCCTTTAGACCCTTGACCCTGTTGGGCACTTCGATCCCATAGACCCGACGACAAGGTCTTTGCTCGGGTAATTCTTGATAGGGTTCACCACCATCTGCCTGAGCACCAGCGTCCAGAGCAGTCAGGCTTTACACCAAAGAGGTCAACGATTGACCGTATCCTTGCTCTTCGTGTCCTCACCGAACGCAGACGAGAGTTTCGGCAGGGGCTTCTTTCTGCCTATGTTGATCTCTGTAAAGCGTTCGATTCAGTGAATCAGAATGTCCTCTGGAGGATTATTGGTCTTCGTGGGGTGCCACCAAAACTGATCAATCTGATGTCCGAACTATACTTTGGTAATGGGGATACTGTGAGATGTGGTGATACCATTTCTGACGCATTTCTAGTTGTTAATAGAGTTCGTCAGGGGGTGTGTACTGGCCTCCACACTCTTCAGGGCTTATGTGGAGTCGATTCTGGGGAGGATGTTGGAGAAATCAAGCTGCAGTGCATAGTTTGGAAATGTCAAGTTCTCTCACCTTGATTTCGCAGATGATGCAGTCACCTTTGGAGAGACTCGAGACAACCTTTTGGGGGCCTTCGAGGTGCTGATTGAAGAGTTGGAACTTCTGGGATTACAGGTTTCCTGGGTCAAAACGAAGATCCAGGATTTCAATTACATCTTGGATGCTACCATCTTGTCTGTACCTCTTTGTGGCGAGGATGTTGAGGTCACGGAGAGATTCACTTACCTTGGCAGTGATATTCATGTCTCTGCTGGCTGTGAGTCAAAGGTCAATAGTCGTCTGGGTCGGGCCTGGGGTGTACTGGATTCACTGGATCATGAGGTGTGGCACTGCCGGTTCCTGTGCAGGACGACGAAAGTCCAAGTCTTCTGGTCCTTGGTGCTTCCAGTCTTGCTCTATTGATGTGAGACTTGGACTCTGACCAGGGATCTGAGATGGCGACTAAATTCCTTTGGTACCAGGTCTCTTTCAGGTCTGTCAGGTCAGGTTCGATCTGTGACCTGCTACAGGTACCATGTAAACCTGTACTAACCTGTTCCATGGTCGGGTTGTCAGCGACTAAACCGTCTCCCCCACCAGGTTTTCTGGTGAGGAGGGTGTTTGGATATGGACACCCAGCAGGATTAAAAACAAAACCTGTCAAAGGGCGGAGGAGCTCCTTGTGAGCCAACGGCCATCCATATCTAGTGCCCAACTGTGTCTGCGGACGTCCTCCTGCAGTTGGATCACTTCTTATTAGAAGGTTGGTGGCAGGATTTGCACTCCGGCCACCGTAAAACCCTTCATTCCGCAAAACGCAAAAACGCAAAAAAATCTGAAAACCCACTCCGTGGGAGTACCTCCTGTGCAGCTTCCCTTCGCAGGGCAGCTCACCGGATGACGGGATTGGGGCAAAGCCTTCGGGACCCCCAATCTTTGATAGGAGGGAAACCACGGGGTAACATCCCTGGGTCAGATTGCGGGAGAGTGTGTCGGAGTGGTGCTGAGGTGTCGTCCACCAGACGGCGGTCTCCTTGGGTTAACCTGAGGCGGTCCCTTCGGGTGGGTGCCTGGAATGTCCTATCCCTAAGAGAGGATGATCACCTGTCTCTGTTATCATCTGAGCTCGAGCATTTGGACATCGGGATTGCAGAGTGAAGCTGATGGATCGATGATTGATCTTTCTTGTTACCTCCGCCACTGAAGGTGAAGGAGGTTATGTTTTCACCCCTTTCTGTCGGTTTGTTTGTTTGTGTGCAGGATATCTCAAAAGTTGTGGATGGATCCTGATGAAATTATTTTGTGGACAAGTTCGATGTGAGACAAGGATGGACTGATTAGATTTTGGTGAAGATCCGGATCTGGCTACTCAAATTTTTTTTAAGTGATACTTCACCATTGAGAGATTGGGCTAATTCCAATTACATCCAACACACAACACACATTCCAATTCTAATTCTAACACACACAATTCCAAATCTATACATCTCAATTCCTCAACCCCCCCCCTTCTCATTCTATCCCATCTTTGCTTTCTCACACACCCTCCCACCCCAAAGCCTCAACGTCCCTCTTCCAAAGCTGTCCCATCTTTACTGTAACCCCCTTCCCACTCGAAAAAGCAAACGGGGATTGGGCTATTGGGCAAGATATCTCAAAAGGTTGTAGATGGATTTAGACGAAACTTGGTGGACAGGTTGGGTATGTGACAAGGAAAAATTGATTCGGTTTTGGTGAAGATCCAAATCTGGATCTGGATACGAGAATTATTTAATTTTTAAAGTGATTCTTCACCATTGAGAAATAGGGCCAAAAATGATATGTGGCATGATATTTCAAAAATGTATTGGGCCCAATATGGTCTCATGGATCAGGCATTACGTGGTGGAGGTATGCGCTCTACCGAGTGCCATTCGAGTTCACTTTTATATTATTTTTCTCCGCAACCACTTGAGCGATTCACACAATGCTTTCAACATGGGAGCGCCAACCCATGGATAATTTTTTTTTCTCAAAGTTACATGATGATTGGAGGGAAAATGCGGCCAGCTTTCCAAACAGTCTGTTTTCTGTAGGCATGGGTTGTAGGGTGTTTCACGTACCAGGAATAAACGGCCTCAAACTCACTTTGCGCAGTCTCGGCCAAATAATTCAAGGTTGTATGTAAGTTGTGAAATGGTAAAAGGTGTGTCATTAAATAAACAATTCAAAGTTGCCAGTTAGTAGCAGAGATAGGTAAGTGTTTTTAAAGAAATAATGATTCCCAAAAGTATATATTGCACAATCTTGCACTATTTTTCTCTGGAAAAGATTTTTGTTTTTTCATGTGAAAATTCAGAAATACAAATCCCATGACTTTTGGCTCCGATCCAAAAATCATTTGAAGTGCCTCCTTCCCAAATGTTATTGCATACATATGCCTAATATGTAAGAAATGCATCGTCATTTTCGAGTAGAGACTCCAGACAGATGGACAACTCCCAATATACAAGTCCCCAGCTGAACAGACACTTGGTTGGGAGCTAACAATAAGGTGGGGCATTAAAGCAAACAATAAACAACGATGATTTTAGAGAACTCTGGACTGCAGGTGAATGCCCTTTCACACTGCAAAGTGCAGGTAATCCAGGCATTCTTACTACGAGTCGTGCTGTGCACGGCAGGGGTTTAAAGACACCAAAGCCTGTTCTACACCTGAACAATAAGCTGTGAATCTTGTTGGCATGCAACTCAATCGCTTGAATGTGGACATTTCTGCAACCATTTGCAAGCAGTTGAACTGGTGGCTCACAACAGAGACAGGTCTGCATCGGTGAACAATTCGAGCGATAGGTTTTATCAATTGTAGTTTGTCAGAGTTCTTCTAACCGCTGTGGAAAGCGAATTCCACTAAACCTGACGTTTTTAGCATTAACCCTTCCTCGAAGCAAGTTATCTACTGGCTCTGCTTCACATGGTGTTTCACATGCCTTTGGAAACTTCCGATTGCTAAAAACTTTCGTTCTATTTTCATGTATGTAATCTGATGAGTGATTTGTGGTGACCTATTGTATCAGGTGCACATTTGCAAACAATGTTTGGTTGTTGCAATCTGATTAATTTTTGGCTGATCAGTGATTGAGTTGAGACTGGTTCTTAAAGCTATAACGATGTCAGTCAGGCAGTGGGTCCACTCACAATTTTTATAATCCTTTTTTCAATTTCCATCCAGATGGTGAGATAATCAACTTAAAATGTAATTATTTGACTCTCACATTGGAAACTTATCAGGAACAAACACACAAGCAGACTCCCTCTCAAATTTATAAATACCATGACAGCAGGATGTACAACAATACTGGACAGACAGGAATTATTTAATAGGAAAACTTATCACAGTAACAGTAAGCAGTTATAGCTGTGTGTTCCTATAGCATCTGGATTATTGTGGAGTAAGGCAGCAGTACAGGGTGCGCATGCGCTTGGTCCAGCCCTACCGGGGCTACAGCCGCCTTAGCTGTTGAGAGATGAGGCTCTCTTAGCGCCCAGACCTGTCTGCAGCTGTCTTTTCGCACTTACAGACTAAGTGCTTTGAGATACGATCGCATTAGAAGGCCTTGAGTTGCCAACAACACAGAGGCTGCGATCGCGTTTCGTGCATTTGATGTTTAATTTTCTCTCCAGCGTGGAGCTCTAGAGAGAGCAGTTTTGCATCTCAGCGCCGACACTGGGGGAGCTCCAAGTTCTTTGTATTGCTAAGTAATGTAACCTTTGACCTCTACCTAGTGTGTTTTAATCCCACGAGGATACGAGTTCGTGACTCTCTCTCGCCTTGTTTCAAACGACTAGGCACATAATAGTGCTCTGCAAGCTCGCAATCTATTCAACCATTTGGTTAACCGTTTGAAAATGCCACCTGTCCTGTTTTCAACTTGGAATTTAATCGAATCTTTTCAACATTTTCTTTATTTCTCTGTATAAAATTGTTCAAAGGTCTTTCAAGATAAATGTGACCTGTTATTTATTTTTTTGCAGGATTCATGGCTGAGTTGTACATATACTGTACATTACAAACAGAGCAAGGACATGAGGAGGCAGGGACAAATAATTGTATGGGACTTGAATCTGGGTTCAAAGCATCACCAGCTATATGCTCACATGGTAATTCTTTTTTGATCTACCATTCTCTTTTTAGAGCGTCAGTGCTGCCGAAGCAGTGTCTTGGCAAGGGTTATACTGGGTGGTTTGTCATTGCCTTCCCAGTGTTGTTTTTCCTGTGCTCCATTCTTTTAAATGCTGAGTGCCAAGCAAGGAAGCAGCACGAAGCATTTTAAAATTATTTGGTATGACACGGCCGAAGTTTGAACCACCGACCTCCCAGACTCAGAGCAGATGCTCGAACCATTACGCCACCAAGTCTGGTGAGATGATAATACCAGATGGTATGATGCCATTTTGCATGTGGAATCTCTAAAGGGCCCTCTTGTGCCAAACACTTCTGGGAATCTATAACAGTCTTCAGGCAGAAATATCCATTTTTGTTTCTTTTCACTATTGAAAAGAGACTCGGATGACGACAGGTATTTTTGAAATCACGTTTAACCATTCATTCCATTGTATACAATGTTACAGTTGGTAAATCTAAACTGAGTGACAAGGAGATAAATATAATTAACCCGCGCTGGTGAAGCGAAAAGTGGGGTTTTGGCATCGGTCCCGTACGTACGTGCGTACATGCGTGCATAAGTGCGTGTCTGAATTTTGTTATTCCCTTTTCTCTCGAACCATTGGAGTGACACAAAATTATCACCATAGGTGAGACTATTCATCTAGAATGTTGTAATGATAATTATGACATTATAGGTCACATGGTTTGGCAGCCATGTTGGAAAAAAGGAGAAATATTAGACCCTTGTGTCTCTGAAACTGCTTCATGGAAAAAATTGAAACCTGGCATATATATGTCAAGTACTCCCCATGGGGAATGTGATTTTTTTAATATGATTGCATAGGTGCCTTCGTTATGATGTCATAATTGCATACATAGAATGCTATATCTGATCAGTATGAAAAATTTTGAGGGTCATCTCGGGATAAATTGGTGAACGGAAAAAAAAAAAAGTAATGACATCATTGGTCATGTGGTTTGACAGCCATATATATATTTTTTGAAAAAAAACTTCAAAAATCAACTTCTCTGAAACGGCTGAACAGATCGAGGAGAAACTTTACGGGTATGACCACCTATCCATGATGAACAAGAAAAAGTTCCTCACCTATGACGTCATAGGTCGCATGGGTTGGCAGCCATATTGGATTGAAGGAAAATATGTAAAAAAAAATTCTCTCTTGTGTAAAAAATTATCTGCATCAATCGACGTGAAACTTCAAAATGATGATCTTGTAGTGAAGGGGAATATGTTTTAAATTTAATTGTTTTTTTTTTCTGTAACGATGTCATTTTCTCTAACCTGATCGGTGCATGGTCTGGCAGCCAGAATTGTTTATTTTTTTGAATTTGCATTCTTTTTGATTGATTTTTTTTTTTTTGAATAAGGTTCACTTGGCTGCACCTGGATGTGTTTGAGGGTAGAGGAGTAGCAGCTGAAACCCGAATCCTATCCAAGTTCTTCCTGATGACATCATTTTTGCTTGTTCGGGTTCCTTCTGATGACTCCAATGCAGTAGTTATTTTATTTGGTCTACCATTTGATTTGAATTTAATTTTCTTTTTGAGTTACAAATTTGGCATCAAGAGTTGGCTCACACAAAATCTTTCTCAAGACTGCACGGGGTAACAATTTGATGAATACCATCTAGTCTAGTTGAACCAGAATTTTTTTTTTCATTTTCAAAGTTGCAGGTGTACAAAACGTCTGGAGTACAAATAACTTCCTGGTAAAATAGAGGGGAAATCTACAAAGCACGGATAGCTCGTGCACTAATACCATGAGTTTTGAAAATCTTCAGTTGTTTTCAACCTTCTGGCGTTTTCTTCTTAAGTTTGAGATATCTTTGGGAGAAAGATGTATTGATAATTAAATCAAATAGTTTTTTACTAACAATGCACACTCTCCTCCCCTAAAAAGAAGCCAAGTTTAACAAATAATTAAGTACTGGGATGGGTTGGCAGGATAGCCAAGAGGTATGCATACTCACCTCTGATCTATCTATCCTGGGTGTGAATCTCGACACAGCTATAGACTGTTTTCTTGATGTTTCACATACAGGGTGATTCATCAGTATGGATGCTTTACTCTCGGATGGATGTTAAACATCTCACGGTGTCCTCTTTGCGAAGAGTAGGTGAGTTGTTGCTGGCATCCTAGCCAAATTCCAAATCCCTGCTCTAACCTACAGGGGTTATAATTAGAGGTTTATAACCTTTAGGGGTGAGATCAGTGGCAACCCTCCCCCCTCCTCCATCCACTATGTAACTGATGCCACCCACAGTCACCCACTGCATATGAACGATGAGGACGATTACTGGGATGTTCTACAGCATCATTAATTATCTTGCTCCCTTATTTTACCCTTTTAGGTCACTCATTCTCTCCAGGCCAGTCCTATTTCCCTTTCTGATGGTATCTGATTCCGGTTCTGATGCACCATAATCTGTTGCAGAGCGTCGGTGCTGCTGAAGCAGTTTCTTGGCAAGGGTTATACTGGGTAGCTTGTCATTGCCTTCCCAGTAGTCGTTATGGCAGAAATTTGTAATTTGGCCAGGGTGCCAGCGATAACTCGACGACTCCTCATGAAGGATGAGTTTAAACCAATGATGGCCTTCCCATTCACATGTCGTTTGGGGGGAAATAAAATAGTGCTCTGGAATGCCATTGCCATGGGGGAGTAACCCCCTCCCTTGTAAAATAGACTACTATGGGAACAATTTACATAATGATAATCATGGTAATTATGTAATGCTGTAAATGACACAGGAGGATTAGCCACACCCTATCCGGATGAAATAAATGTGTTAAGAAATGACTTCACACATTGGAATAAGTGAATAACACCCCCAAATGCCATTACACACGGCATGTGTTTCTGACGACGAAAATGCGGAAACCTCTGTATCGGTTGTTTAATATATATATATATATATATATATATATATATATATATATATATATATATATATATATATTTTTTTCTTTTTTATTAAAAAAAAAATTTTTTTTTGAAGCGGGCCCTACACCAGTATTCCCTGAGGCCCATTCTGGCTCACGGCAGCCCTGGGGACACCGTGGGATCTTTAACATCCACCAACTAATGCCAGCAGACAGGACATCCAGTTTATCGTCCATTAACGATTAAAGGGACATTGATGAATCACCCTGCCTATGAAACACCAGGATGGCAGTTTATAGCTGGATCAGGATTTGAACCCAGGCTAGAAAGCTTAGAGGTGAGTGTGCGTACCTCTATGCTATCTTGCCAGCCCATTCTAATGGGATAGTATGAGCGGTGGGTGGGGACGAAAGAATAACTTTGTAGCCAAGTGAAATACAACACTTTGTGATCATTTATGGTACAGGGGTGGGTAATAGTCATGAAGAATTTTAATTTGCCAAAACCTTGCAGCAATACTATATAATAGGAGGGGGGGTTCAGGACAGGGGTGCATTGGGACATCCCATCTTGCAGATATTCTTGACTAATCACCTTAAGTGGCAATAACGCATTGCAATTTACATCATAACATTGTAAGGACCAACGTTATGGCACTTAATATAATTCACAACAATTTGGCATTTTGTGGGGATGTTCCGAAACATCCCGTGTTCCATCGCAGCCCAGTTTCCTCGACTTGAAATATTTAAACTGCATTTGATAATGACTGAAATCTGTTAGAAAGTCATTCTCAGCTCATTGGGGACCAAAAGGATTCCTCCTTCCCTCTGGGTCCTTCCAGATAACACCATTTAAGCCAAATGCTGAAAGTGGTAAGCAAATACAGTTTGAGGTGACAAACACCGAGGAGACCTCAGTGCACCTTAATGGAGGCTTTTTCTTTTTAAAATCAAACCTTCACGCAGAATCTTGTGCGTTTGTAGCAGCCGCGGAATCTGGAAACAATCTTCCTGTTTCAATGGTAAAAGAACATCGTCAAGTTTGCCAGGAGAATGTCAGTCGGGAATTCATCGGTTTATAGAAACCCGCTGTCGTCTGGGCCCGACATCTGTCGTGCTGGCCTGAGAGTGCTGAGTTTTATTGACAAAGAATGACGCAAAAATGAGTTTCTAAGTGATGCATTTATACGGCATTCCCATTTAATCCAGAGCCAGGTAAGCCCCTCTTTTGTTTGAGTGTCTCTGTAACCACAATCGGTTTGCATTTGCCCACGCTGAAGTGGAACAAGGGCAGAGATTACTGTAGCGGATTGCCAGCCAACATAATGACCCTGCCGGTCATTTCTGCGTGATTGATAGTGTTGTTGCCATTCCTTCAAACTGGTTCCACGTTTCGTGGGTTCGAGGATGAAAGCGATGCACGACTATCGTTTTGTGCATCCGTGGAGTCACCCAAGAGGCAGTGATCGCGTAAGTGAGAAAAAGGAGACATGAGCATTGGAAACCCTCCCGAGTCCATGTGATGTCTGCTCGAAACCGCAAATTCATTCTGAACCTTCAGCGCCATTCGCAGCTCATATCCTTGAGCTTTGGCAATAAATCTTGTCGATATTCGCTCATTTCAGGAGAAGAGGAGAGTTATTAAGCCAGGATTGCCGATTCCAAGCAGACATTTACAGACTTGTAGGTTAAAATCGAACACTTAAAGAAAGTTGCTGCAGACCCACGCAAAGGCCAGGAAGCTACTAGCTCTGCCCCAATAACATATGAAGGGCTCACTGTCAATATGATTAAGAGGCCGAAATAATGAAAAAAATATTCCAGAAAAGGGGAAAGACAAGATTTCCAGTTAATGTTATATTTGAAGCATATTTGTTTGTGAAGGCAATGGTTAAGATTCATAATAAGGTTTCCATTACCAGGAACATCAGTGAAGGAGGACCCATATTGGCCCATCAAAGCCTGCCCAGTGGTAGCTTCTCCATGCTGTATCCTTTTTTTTAATTACTGAGACGTCTAACCCGAACTGAGCTCCAAGACCCAGAGCAGACATGGAACCATTCCACTACCGAGTCCAGATATATCTATAAGTTGGTAGCGTTGTATAAAGGGGAGATAGCGAAAATAATTCATTCATTTAATTGTCTTTATTCAAAAAATATCTCTTTGGAGTGGAGTTATTACCCCGCACACGCGAAGTGAAATACGGGGTTAAGCAACTGCTTTATATCTGTCCATTTGTCTGTCCGTCTCTTATCAGTTTATGATCAAGGAACGATTTATTTAAATTGTATGTTATATTTTGAAAACAAACTGCAACATGAATAGAAAGACAGGTCTTTCATTTTACCGTACTTTGTCTCTGAATTTAAACACAACCGTGCATGCGCAGAAAGGAGTGAGATAAATTTTTTTTACTCTGTGTGCGAGCCTGGTAATCAAAGTTGAAAATCATTTCAAACAGGAAATTTAGTTAATAAGAACTTTCTAAAGGACAAAAACAACAGATTATGAATCACTAATGTAACGTGTTAGACAGGGTGATGCAATGGACCCTGTGGAAATTGGTGGTAAACTTGAGAATTTATTTATTTATATGACTTCTACAATCTTTATTTTATTTAAATTTAATTACAAACTTTAACACTGTAGTACACAAATCGTCTGTCATAATACTTCCAAGCACCTCCAGTTTTGCAGTACTTCAATTTAAATATAGGTTCAATGGGGGTGGTGTCTAAGGGTTGTGTTCGGGACTGCTTTAATAGCAGGAAGATTTGGGATTTTTTTTTTTTAAACGATTGTTAAAATCATTATTTTATTAAAATGAGCCGAGTACCCGCCTTACGGGCAATCTTGTTCTAAGCATGCAACACGTTCTTCTGACGCATATCTTTATTTGGGCGGTGCATAAGCAACTGACAGCTCTGCATCAGCAAAGAAAACAAAAACCCGGGTTACATGTATATATTTCAAAACGCCTCATTGCACTGGAAAACGTGGAGATAGGAATACGGCACTGGAAAAGGTGAAGACGTGTAATACCCTCCCTCACCTGGAGGGGTGATACACATTTACATGGAGAATTTATGTGAGATGCCCCACCCCCAAGACCACCGGCAAAGATAAAAACACTCCGATAGATTAATTGGGGTCATGGTGATCCTACGTAGCAAGTTTGGATGTCATCGGCCCAGAACTGTAGGATGAGTAGCGCGACAAGCAAACACTGGTCCGTGAATTATAGTAAGGATTGAAGTAACACTGCATGGGCTACCATGTTCTATGAACCCTCCTGTTGGTTCAAAGTTTCCTTAGCAAGTGTTTTGCTCATGAACATTTCTGTTTTGCTGAAACTCAAGGATTGCCAGCATGCATTTGTCAATGGCAAATAAATCGCATGACAAAGTGCTCTGGAGTTTTGGGCAATGATTTTGGAATTTGGCCAGGAGAACTGGCACATAATAACCTACTCTTTTTGAAAGGCATAACTGGATATTTAACGTCCACCGACGAATACTAGCAGATGGGATACCCAGCTGAAAGTCCATCCGAGAGACGGCACTCTCAGTGATGTAACACCCTGCCTGGGAGCACACCAGGATGACCATTTATGATTAGACCGAGAGTCAAATCCAGACTATCAGCTCAAACTTGAGAATGCAAGCCCTTACCTATCCAAGATCAGCTTCCTGTATTAACCTAAGTCAATGGAAGGAAACTCCATATCAGATCTGCAGCAAAACCCTTAACCGTGTGACATAGTCATGCCATTTGATCCCAAATCTTTACTTCTCTTGTTCTGAAACTACATCCCATTGAGTTCTGTTTAACGTACGTCTTAAAACTGGGAAGTGTTTCTACTTTATACCTGAATCTCACATTCCATGTGAACCCTTCTTTGTCGTTTCATCCTTGAGCCTGCCAATGGTGATAATTCAGAGAGTGAATCCCTTGAAGCTCCTCCACTAAGAAACAGCTCTCTTTTAATGATTGCCAGCATTCATTTGTCAGTGGCGAAGTAACCACATTAGGATTCCGGAGATTTCTCATGAAAAACTATCCAATGGAGTTTTGGTGGATTACCCTTTCTTTGCAGCTGCATTTACACAAGATTGGAATAATAGGCCTGTCTTCAAATTATGTTTGTTTCCTGTGATGGAAAGAAATGATCGACACAAAGTCGGTTATACATATACGTATACAAAAACATATAGGCTACATATACATGTATGTATGTATGTATATATATATATATATATATATATATATATATATATATATATATATATATATATATATATATATATATATATATATATATATATATATATATATATGAACGACCGCGAGGTAAGCCTGGTGTTGGCGCAGTGGTTAGGGTAGTGGCTTGGGATCCAAAAAGTCCTGAGTTCAAGTCCCGTTGGGCCACTGAATTAATACACCAGGGGGTTGACTCAACCTCTCATCCTTCCGAGGTCGGCGAAATGAGTACCATTGTACTGGGCCGGTGTATACCCTGGTTAAAATAGGTGTAGCATATCCCTGTGTTGTAAGAGGCGACCAGGGTTGCGTCAGGAAGGGCATCCGGCGTAAAACATGTGCCAAATCACTATGCGGATCATACGGATGATCCGCTGTGGCGACCCCGAACGGGAGCAGCCGAAAGAAGAAGAAGAAGAAGAAGAAGAAGAAGAAGATGAACGAGCGCGAGGTGGGGGAGGTAACACTGTCTCCCACCAATCTCCCCGGAATTGTAGGCCGTCGCTCCGGATAATTCCGTGAGGTGGCGGGTCGCTGAATCGACCGTGGACGCCAATATCTCAACTACGTCGCATAGGGTCTGTTTGTCTAAAACCAATTTACCTTGGCCGCTACGCGATTCAAACTAGCGGGGAAGCCACGCCCTCGAACGCCTGGTCGAACCGGATTTACTCTCCCGGCAGTGGTAGATTCACACTACCGACTACCGCTTTGCCACCGACCTTTCCAGCTCGTTGCTGTCGAGCGGGGCTTGCCCAGGACATCCCGGTTATGATAGACTGATTACCGGGGATGAAACCCCACTTATACTCAGACCCGGACCATGCTAGACCAATGTAAGAAGGGACAGAAATGGACTGGGAACATTTCTAATAAATTTATTAACAGTAAAATAAAGACAAAGGCAAGACTTGGCGTGAATCTGCAAGCAGGGACATATTTACAATAAGCAAAAACACTTACTCAGTTCTACTTAAAGACAGGCCCACACGCAGACACATACACACAAATAGAAAAGAAACCCCAGTCTTTATTTGACCCTCACAGCCATGAAGAGAGAAGCTGGGGGTCAGAGTTCGGTGGGTACCTGGTCGTCGGAGGGAAAGCATGCTCTGTAGTGCGACACCTGCCAAAGGTCGTCGGTTTGGTCCCAGTCGCAGGTGTGGGACTTGTGGCTCGTGGCACAGCTCGCGCAGCAAATAGTCGGGGTCCACAGAACTCCTCTCCCCATAACAGCCACCGTGAAGAACGAACCAGACTGCTCACAGCCACCGTGAACAAAAATTGCCTGACTCAACAACCGTGAATACTCCTCCTTACTCAGAGAGTCTCGGAGATATATTTCCTCCCACCACGGGGAGGGGCTCTTGGCGAAAAACGCCTCACTGTCCACCCCTCATTGGACAGAGTCCTATGGCCCACCTTTCCAGGGCGGGGCCTTGGCCCCTCCCGGGAAACCCAAAACAGCTCTTTCCACGCGGGGTCAAACTTGATGAGTAATAGAATAACGCTGAAACGGCCCCTCCCGGGAAACCCCAGCCAGTCCTCCACGCGGGCCCACACTCGACGAGTAACAGTATGAATGTTGCAAAGGTACGTTGGTGGTGCAGCAGGTTGCCGGTGGATCGTGACGGGCCGAGGGCTCATGCAGATGGCTTGTTGGTTGTTAGATGTAAAGATTTAATAACCTAACTAAAATAAGTCGCAACGCACGTTTTTGATTCTCCCACGAGACAAAAGGAAAGGGATCTGACTACACATGTACTTTACGGGATAACTGACTTTTGGGACCTGTATGTTGAATGCAAATGGTTTCCAGATCCGTAACAATATATATGAGGCCCCGCGAGGAGGAGTGATGTAAGCGACATTTTTTAATGATATGATGATGATAGGCTCGGTTGATAGGGTAAGGGTTAAAATAGTGCTATAGGGCATTAACTCCAAAATGGCTGATGTGTCCCTTGCATCACTCCTCCTTGCGTCACAGCCTCATAGGTCACAGCCTCATATGTGTGTGTGTATATACACACACACACACACACACACACACACACACACACACACACACACACACACACACACACACACACACACACACACACACACACACACACACACACACACACACACGTCCCAAAAGTCACCTCGGGATTTAGAAATGAAATAACATTTCTGTTTTTTAATAAGTTGTTTTTCTTTTCTTTTCAGAATTTAGATTAACATTTGGAAATTACCCATGGAAAAATTCACAACTGAACAAAGAACCCAAATCGTGGAATTTTATTTTAAATTTCATTGATCAATTATTATCACCCAAACACCGAATAATTTCGCAAAATTCAGAAATTTCTTGGCTATCACGTTCTCCTGTTTTGACGCTTCCCGATTATTAACCTCTGCCATCGAAGATCGGAGGTTACTGTCTTCACCCCTTTCTGTTTGTTTGTTTGTTTGTTTGTGAACAGTATTACGGAAAATCTCCTCGACGGATTTCGACGAAACTTGGTGGGGGGGGGCGGGGGTTAGGTATGGTCCAAGGATCATGCCATTAGATTTTGGACTTGGTCCCCCCCCCCTAAAAAAAATTGTTAGAGAAATTTTTTTTTTTGCATTTCTACATGTTTTCAGTGATTTCCAACCCCCCCAAAAAAAATTGTTCGAGAAAAAAAAAAATTTGCAACTTTTTTTTCAACAATTTCGATTTCTTTTTTTTGCATTTCTGCATGTTTTAAGTGATTTCCAACCCCCCCACCCCCGCCAAGAAAATGGAGAAAAGAACTATAACTGTCAGCACTGTTGACATCATATTTAATGAATAAGATACAAGGTTCACTTGAGTGACCCAGCAGTATTGGCGGCGGAGGTTTTGCACTCTCCCGAGTGCTCCCCTCGAGTTAACCTCCGCCATCGAAGATGGATGGAGGTTACTGTTTTCACCCCTTTCTGTTTGTTTGGTTGTTTGTGAACAGTATTCTGGAAAAACTCCTCGACGGATTTCGACGAAACTTGGTGGGGGGATTAGGTATGGTCCAAGGATCATGCCATTAGATTTTGGACTTGGTCCAAAATCCAATATGGCCGCCATAGCGGCCATTTTGAAAAAATATTTGAATTTTTGTTTTTGCATTTCTACATGTTTTAAGTGATTTCCAACCCCCCCCCCCACTCCCAAAAAAAAAATTGTTACAGAAAAAAAAACAAAATTTTGCAACTTTTTTTCCAACAAAATTTCGATTTTTTTTTTTTTTTTGCATTTCTACATGTTATAAGTGATTTCCAACAAAAAACATGCCAAAATTATAATTGCGGCTGATTTTGGAACTTCAGGTGGATATACCCACGTAAAATCAATTTCTGTCTCAAGGAATCTAGTTATGACGAATGAATTGAGTATGTAAAAGTAAAAGGGAAAGTTGCAAACTATAACTCTGTGAGCACTGTTGATGTCAAATTGAATGAATAGGATATCAGGTTCACTTGAGTGACGTAGCAGTATTGGCGGCGGAGGTTTTGCACTCTACCGAGTGCTCCCCCTCTAGTTTTATTTGGGTTTCCCTAAACGAGCGTGTGTACAACAATAAGCCCCATAAAATTCAGCAGCTCAAGGACAACATCTGTGCAGAAATTGGAGAGCCGCAGCCAGAGTTATTGTCCGCTGTTAATGAAAATGCTGTCTAAAGAGCCCCTCTCTGAGAAGCCGAAAAAGGAGTACATCTAAGCTACATTATTTTTCATAAATAAAGCAAATTTATCTACATTTGGTAAATTTTCTTTTGGACTAAAACTAATCATAAATTATTAAAAAACAGAAATGTTATTTTATTTCTAAATCTCGAGGTGACTTTTGGGACTCCCTATATATGCATATACATATTGTTACGGATTCGCGCCCGCCGGCGTGCGGACGGCCACGTAACTCGAATCGCGGCACGTCGCCCACCGGACGGACAATCCAGTCGTGACCCTCTCGGACTAACGCCGGGAACCAGTCACGGGTGGACCTTTCGGTCTCACCGCGATCGAGCCAATCGGCCCCCGCGTGGGATAGGGTTGCTCGCCAAATTCGACCTACCTAAGTACCCACACGGAGGGTAGACCGGGCGATCGCACCTCGCCGCAGGTCGACTTCGGACACGGGCCACTTAAGCGACCCGTTCCGTACTATCGGGATAACCGAGCGGTGTTATTCGTCGACCTCGACGGTTCGATTAATTATCGGGCGTATTCAGCCCACTACCAACCCTTTACGTGAAGCAAGATGAGGATTCAATGAAAGAAATGACGAAGCGAAGCGGGAAACAGTTCAACATAAAGCACATTTATTCGCGATGAACGGAAAGCACACATATACAATTCCACCAAAAGCACATAGAAAAGAAGAGAAACACAATGCAATTTTACACAAAAAGCAAATGTAAAAGCGAAGACACAATGCAGAGCTAATACCGACTACCGAGCACATGGCAACACTTATACAATTCTACTTCACAGACGGCGCCGACAACACATATTCCCAAAACCAAGAAAAAGAACACCCTCAAGGATGAGGTGGGCCTGAGGCCGAGACCGGGTCGGGCCTACCCGTCTGGTGATGAGACGCGGAGCGGCGATGGTGCCTCAACTCCGCGGGCCTCGCGGACAGTGTCTGGTAGGGGTGGGAAAAGGGGCCCCCTTGGTCGCACTATCTCAGCGCGGGGGGAAACAGGAGGGGGTTGCTGATGCTCGGGGAAAGGAGGATTTTTACTCTGTCTCGAGTCCCGCGACGAGCGTCTCCACCTCGACCAGGTCGCGCCGTCGGCCTCCCTGGTGTGCAGCTCCCGGCACGACGCGAGCACCCCCTCGTCTGCCTTCGCCGCCTCTCCACAGCTCCGTCCTCTTCGCTCCAACTCCAACGCACACGACGACGACGACGACCAACAACCCTTTTCTGATGAACGCAGCTGCTTATATAAGCCCCGTGGCTTCGCCTTTGACCCCCTGCCTTCGACCTTTCCCCTCGCTCCCCATTGGCCCGAGAAAAAGTGGGCGTGAATGCATTTTGATCCATGAATTTGCATATAGCGACCGCCCTCCAACGCCCTGGAGGCGGGGCCAAATCGCCCCTCGCTCACCGATTGGACGGAACAAAAGTGGGCGTGTGTCGTTTTTGATCCGTTTTTGGAGCAGAAAATCCGTGGTTTTGTACACGCTGTTCGGCGCGCGCCCTGCACGAGTCCAACACCGGTACCCACAAGCGGCGCAAGAACGGTGGCGATGCGACGGTTGCGAGGTGTGACGTGAAGCGGCGCCGCGGTGGGTGGTTGATGTTGTGATGACTGTTGAGACGTGGTTGGCGGTGGTAATCATGGCGGTTGGTCCAAAATAAAGATAGTAAAAGAAAAACGGCTATCCTGAAGAGTCGCAGCACGCATAAATGACATGTATTCCCACTAGACAACGGGTTTTGGCCTAACTACACATATACTTACCGAGATATCTCACCGAAGGGACCTGAATGGTGGTTTGCGAATTTGGTAACCACAACACTACCCCCTCCCCTTTTTACAGACTTGTCCCGAGTCGTCAAATTTTCGTGTGCCATCATGTGTAGTTTTCCCCTAGTACATTTTACCTACGGATCCCTGAGTGCGACATTCATGGTATTCGTGTCCCCAAAATAAATAACCTGAGGGCTGCGTAACTACCTAAACAAACTCACTCACACGGACGACTTAAATAAAATTGCCGGCGCTAGGACAGACATGCCGGGGGCGCACTCATATTTACAGTACATCTTAACCTTAACTTACAAATTTTACACTAAACCATGGCCCAGGATCACTGAACTCTGCAAAAAGAAAGCAGTTAGCAGGGAGCCAGGCTGCTCACATGCATTCTCTGGCTCAAAACAATGCCGGTGACAGGGAACGTGGCTGGCTGCTCACACGCAGTCCAAGGCCTTCCTTTTTGAACTGAACGCAGTGAACCACAACGGTGCATGGGCTGCACAAATGCAGTCTCCGTGCCAGCTCAAGTGGCACACGCAATGAACACAACGAATGGATGGATGAATGGTTGGACGCAAACACGGTGCACGGGCCGCCACTGCAGGCCCGTGTTGTAGCTGCCAACAGGGCAGTTCTTGCAGCTTGCAAACTGTTGCCTTGCAGATCCTGGCGCACATGGAAATGAACAGGGGGGGGGGGGCAAAGCAAAAATTGAACGGGGCTGGTGAACATGGGCAGTGGGCATGGCATGGCAAAGGTGAGCAGGCAAACACAGCCCGCAGAAGAAGGCCGCTGCAGGCAAACACAGCCGGCAGATGAACTGGCCGGCACAGGCCTTGAAGTACCACAGCTGCAGATGATCCGGCCGGCACAGGCCTTGCAGCACACAGCCAGCAGATGAAGCTGGCCAGCTTTTGCCGTCAGTGGAAGTTGGTGGAGGGAGTGCGGTGGTGCTGGCCACTTGGAAGGCGGGCTCAGACCTACCTACTTGTCTCCCTCCCACCTATCGCCTTTGCCTGTCACTGTACATACCCACTCCCTTAATTTGTCAAACCCCAATTTAGCCCCAACTTTTTTTTTTATTTTTTTTTTACTTCCCCACTATAAATCGTCCCCTAACCCCCTTTATCGTCCCTGTTCGGCTAACCTATCCTGTCACCTAGCCTACTCCCAACCCCTACGTTCCCTTCCCGGAGGGGAACAAGGGAGAGCTAACGTCCTGTGCCGAGGCCCAACGAAGCCTCAGAATGGCCTCCCCAGAGTTCGGCGATCTATAACCAAAGTGGGTCCAGCGGCCCACAACGACAGCGAGGGGATGGATGGTGCGGAGGGGTACATCTCCTAATCTACCCTAACCATTTAACTGTTAAACTACCCCGGGGCTTTCAACAAGTGCCTCTCGCTTAAACTATTGGTTCTATAAACCCAGATTCCCGTCGCCTGTGTTGGTGTCCTCACAATTTCGGGCCTCGCCCCCCAATTTTCGCTCCGTGCCCTCACACGGTCTCCTGGCTGGGACACGTGGCTCCCTTTGGCAGGCACGACCCTCTGCCGAATCTCCCGCTATGGCACCCCCGGGCACTACACTGCCTCCGAGCCTACCAGCTCCCTAACACCGGGGAGTGCCCCCCATGGCACCTCCCCTGAAACGCACACGTGGCAGGCTGGCTTCCCGGGCCCCTTTCCGAGGGTCACCCATGCCCACAACACTGCCCACGCGGCTAATGGTGCCCCGGACCCCCGCACCAAGCAGGCGCACCCGTGCCCACTACTCTATCCCGGCCCCCCATGGGCCCTTGGCCTACCATGGCCGACTAGCCTGGTGCCCGGGGTACCCACTCAGCGATACTCACCTTTCGCAGCCACGCTCCCAAGCCCGTCAACAGGGCTCCTGCACCCCTCCAAATGGGTTTCGAGCCTACACTCCCACCAACAACAAAACGACCTCCATTTTTCAATTTGACTAACCCAGCTAACTCACTCTACACTGACCCCGGGGTCCCTTGGGCGGGAGTCACTCCTCCCCCCAATCACTCATCGCACCATGCATTCCCCATTCACTCCATACACACAGACCCGCTGGCCTCACTCACTCACCATGTACTCACCTCACAACTCTCCAACTCTTAAACACACACACCGCTGAACTCTGCCATCCTTCTAACTACCTCCCCAAAATAACTCGTGCTCCCACGTCGTCCCTTAAACTACAGCACGTTCCTTTTAACACTACGTCGCTAAACTACGTCAACTCTACACATCCACAAGTCTGTCACTGTTCTCAAAATAATCCCATTTTATTTCCCAACCTAAAGCTCACTAAATCCCTCTAACTAATCCATTCCACGGACCCCATGAGGACTTACCCCTGCCCCATGAAGTCGGTCTAACTAAGCTAACCCTTCCCCCTAACTAGTTTCCATCCTGTGCCCCGGGTCAAGGGGGTCTTCCACCCCTTGCCCAGGAATCCTGTGCACCCGAAAGTGAGGCTTGCTTTTTTTTTTTTTCATGCGCATCACCAGCGCGGCAACTCGCGCACTTTGCACCTGCCCGTGACGTCATGCAGCTGCACGTGTTCCTCGTCCCTCCTTGGACGGTACCATCCGGCAGAGATACCCCTCCTGCCGGATTCCAACCCCACGTGCAGCCATGGCGTCACCGTGCGCATAAAAAAAAACACAAGCCCCACGTCTCGAGGGGTTCCCCACGCGAACACATGTGCTTTGCCCGTTGGAGCTTAACACACACGATCGCGTGGAGAACCCGTCCGGTCCAAATCCATTTACCTGCCTAAACTTTGTCCGTCCGCGGGATCGGCAAATCCACCGCGTGCGTTTCCAGACCGGGACTTCACTCTCGCAAGCGAGCACGTGGCGGTCTCGTGCGTTGCACAGCACGGACCGCGTGCTCACTGCTGGGTGAACCCGGCACGGTCCCCGAAACAACTACAGCCGCTACTCGGCTTTCTTTCCTTACATGTCGCCGTCGTCGCCATTCGACCCACGCACACCTGCGTGTTACGACGCTCACACTCCATTCCATTACATTCACACCGGGAGACGCGGCTGCGTGCTCCCGCATGCCAACCGACATCTCCCTCACATACCGCTTTCTCACACACACGGTCTCCCTTGCATACGGCCGTTCACTCACGCATGCTACCTCCCTTGCACACGGTGCCTCACCCACACACGCGGGGGCACTCACCCGCGGTGCCTCATCCACACACCGTCCCTCACTCACACACGCGGGGGCACTCACCCGCGGTGCCTCATCCACACTGGCCGTTTCATCCACACTGGGGATTCGTGTCCCCACAAGAGTCTCCGGGGCCTCTATACCCCCCAAGCTTTCCGTGCACCCGTCCACAGCACCCGTCCCCTCAACCTCGCGAAGCACGACCGAACTCACCTGGTCGTGACTCACCTCAAGGGGGCAGACTCCCTCCCCTCGTTCCTGGAGGAGGCCATCCAGCTGCTCGCACCGGGCCTCCACCCAGTCCACCAGCTCACCCCCATTATCCACCACTACCTCTGTGTGTGTGTGTGTGCGTCACTTACCCCGTCTTCATCGTGTAGTCTTCCCTCTATCGTTTCCATCTCCCGTGTCTCTGCCAACTCTTCACCCTTTACCTCTCTTGTCTCAACTATTATTTCCGTTGTCGTCATCTCGTGTCTCGTCTCGCACGTTTTGGTCTCCCCATTTAATTTTTCCCTTTCGGTCACCGTCGATTCTTCTGTCACGACCCTCGCCCAACACGCCCCCCGAATTATTTTTTTACCCGCCTCCACCGCGGGCCTGTCAGCCGTTGCACCCCCTTCCAGCTCGTTTGCTCCCACACGTGGAGTCGCCATTCCCAGCTCCCTGGTCACGGCCTTCATGCCCGCCTGCAGGCATCGGCCCATGTTCTGCGTCTCACCCCGTAGCTCTTTCATTTCTTTTTTTATGTTTGCTTCCATTCCGTTTATTTGCTTGTTCATTTCGTTTTTCATTTCATTTGTATTTGTATCCATCTTTTCGTTCATGCCTTTCATTTCGTTTTTCATATCCGCATTCATCTTTTGTGCATTCGCATCCATCTTCGCTGTCATTTCCGCATTCATTTTTGCCAGCATGGTGATTAGCTGGGCCATGTCGGGTACGCTTGGGTGAGCCGTTTCGGCAGGGGTTGGGGAAGGGTTTTGGTGGAGAGGGGGAGGGGAGGTGTCATACACCGCGGCCGCTGCCGCACCTATTTCGGGCTCTGGGTTCAGTTGGACGAGTTCATGTTCCTGCACGGGCATTCCATCCTGGGCCATGGATCCTACACATTCCACATCCATTTCTAATACCCCCGGCTCCCGCTCGCCTTGAGACGCCATCTTGCTTCTCGTGAAGGGTTAATTTCGCTCGCTCGTAATTTGGAGGGAATCGGGGGTCGCTTCTCTCACCCCTGGACCGATTCCCGTGAATTTAGCTGGAGACAGGAGAGCCCGTTTTCCTGTTCTCCGATACCAGTGCCGCGAGGAGGGCGATGGATTTGTATCGCACGACCTGACACCAGTGTTACGGATTCGCGCCCGCCGGCGTGCGGACGGCCACGTAACTCGAATCGCGGCACGTCGCCCACCGGACGGACAATCCAGTCGTGACCCTCTCGGACTAACGCCGGGAACCAGTCACGGGTGGACCTTTCGGTCTCACCGCGATCGAGCCAATCGGCCCCCGCGTGGGATAGGGTTGCTCGCCAAATTCGACATACCTGAGTACCCACACGGAGGGTAGACCGGGCGATCGCACCTCGCCGCAGGTCGACTTCGGACACGGGCCACTTAAGCGACCCGTTCCGTACTATAGGGATAACCGAGCGGTGTTATTCGTCGACCTCGACGGTTCGATTAATTATCGGGCGTATTCAGCCCACTACCAACCCTTTACGTGAAGCAAGATGAGGATTCAATGAAAGAAATGACGAAGCGAAGCGGGAAACAGTTCAACATAAAGCACATTTATTCGCGATGAACGGAAAGCACACATATACAATTCCACCAAAAGCACATAGAAAAGAAGAGAAACACAATGCAATTTTACACAAAAAGCAAATGTAAAAGCGAAGACACAATGCAGAGCTAATACCGACTACCGAGCACACGGCAACACTTATACAATTCTACTTCACAGACGGCGCCGACAACACATATTCCCAAAACCAAGAAAAAGAACACCCTCAAGGATGAGGCGGGCCTGAGGCCGAGACCGGGTCGGGCCTACCCGTCTGGTGATGAGACGCGGAGCGGCGATGGTGCCTCAACTCCGCGGGCCTCGCGGACAGTGTCTGGTAGGGGGTGGGAAAAGGGGCCCCCTTGGTCGCACTATCTCAGCGCAGGGGGAAACAGGAGGGGGTTGCTGATGCTCGGGGAAAGGAGGATTTTTACTCTGTCTCGAGTCCCGCGACGAGCGTCTCCACCTCGACCAGGTCGCGCCGTCGGCCTCCCTGGTGTGCAGCTCCCGGCACGACGCGAGCACCCCCTCGTCTGCCTTCGCCGCCTCTCCACAGCTCCGTCCTCTTCGCTCCGACTCCAACGCACACGACGACGACGACGACCAACAACCCTTTTCTGACGAACGCAGCCGCTTATATAAGCCCTGTGGCTTCGCCTTTGACCCCCTGCCTTCGACCTTTCACCTCGCTCCCCATTGGCCCGAGAAAAAGTGGGCGTGAATGCATTTTGATCCATGAATTTGCATATAGCCACCGCCCTCCAACGCCCTGGAGGCAGGGCCAAATCGCCCCTCGCTCACCGATTGGACGGAACAAAAGTGGGCGTGTGTCGTTTTTGATCCGTTTTTGGAGCGGAAAATCCGTGGTTTTGTACACGCTGTTCGGCGCGCGCCCTGCACGAGTCCAACACCGGTACCCACAAGCGGCGCAAGAACGGTGGCGATGCGACGGTTGCGAGGTGTGACGTGAAGCGGCGCCGCGGTGGGTGGTTGATGTTGTGATGACTGTTGAGACGCGGTTGGCGGTGGTAATCATGGCGGTTGGTCCAAAATAAAGATAGTAAAAGAAAAACGGCTATCCTGAAGAGTCGCAGCACGCATAAATGACATGTATTCCCACTAGACAACAGGTTTGGGCCTAACTACACATATACTTACCGAGATATCTCACCTAAGGGACCTGAATGGTGGTTTGCGAATTTGGTAACCACAACAATATATTTATGAGCATCCCAGAGTGAACATCAAATGGAATTCACACGAAAATGTGGCCCTATGCGATAATAATAATAATAATAATAATAATAATAATAATAATAATAATAATAATAAAAATATAATTTTTACGCCATGCTCATGAGAAGAGAGGGATTTGTTAAATTGCCTTTCATCCACTACCTCTACCTGGGAGCAGCATCATATCACTTACTCTCTTGTGCTCTCATGAATTCTGTTTTAATTTTGGCACTGAACTGTTTACTTAAAGGATATGGCAATCCGGCTGTCGGCTTTATTGGCATTCCTATGTGTACCTTTAACGGAACTTTTGTGTATTGTATATTTAATGTGCACTACATGATGCTTTACGGCCAGACTTTCATTGCAATTAAACATCTTAACAGTTTGTGCCCAAACATGAAATGTGATTGCAATGGTATGAGTGTACACATGAAGATCATCTTTAAATTGAATCAAACTACAATGAAACGAAAAGTAATCAAAAACACATGTCCTCAGATTTCCTCTACCTCCATCCACTCTCATCCTTTTTTCCCTGTCTCGCTCCTTTCTTCTTTTCACAAGGAACTTGAATGAAGGAGGAGGCCATTAGGCCCATCAAACATGCGCAATTTTGCCAATATCCATGTTGCCCTCAATCTGCAATGGCTCAAGTTACTTATTCGAAAAAAACGAAGGAATTCATGAGCAAGGAACTTCAACACAGCAGGATGTCGTTAGGCCCATCAAAACCTGCACGAGTCAGGTCAGGTCAGGTCAGGTATGGGAGCATGTGCCGGAGCAACGTGTCGCTGTCTACTTTCCGCTGGTACTTCAGGGGCCTCCATCTGGCCATCCCCCAGGCAGATGCCTGGCCCATCCCCATATCATTGAGATGCTGATCAACCTGCTGCAACAATGAGGCATGTGGTTGGCCCATTGGCCTCCTCCACTCACAAGGCCCCCTCGCTGAGAGAATTTGATGAGCAGGAAAATGAGCCACATGTCCATACAGCCGCAGCTGTCGCTGACGGACTATGCAGGTAACAAATCTCATTTGTGTCTCTCTCAGCAACCACTCGTTGGACACAAAGTCTGACAAGCGATAGTCAAGGATTCTTCAAAGAAACCTGGTTCCAAAGTAATTAAGTCTCTGTATCAGATCCCCAATCAGAGTTGAAGACTTGTATCCATAGAGCAAGACTGGAAGCACCAAGGACCTGAAGACTCAGATTTTCATCCTCCTGCACAGGTACCGCCACCGCCACACCCCATGATGCAGTGAATCCATAACTCCCCAGGCCCAAGCCAGATGTGTATTGACCTCTGGCTCACAGACAGCAGAGACATGACTATCACTACCCAGGTGTGAATCTCTCCATGACCTCAACATCCTCACCACAAACGAGTACAGACAAGACAGCCGCATCAAAGATGTCATTGAAAGCCTGTATCTTAGTTTTGACCAAGGAAACCGTAATCCCAGTGGCTCCCACTCCTCTTTCAGCACCTCGAGGGTCCCCAAAAGGATATCTAAAGTCTCCGCAAAGATGCCTGCATCATCTGCCCAATCAAGGTCAGAGATCTTGACATTCCCAAACGATGCACCACAGCTTGATCTCTCTGACAATCCTCCCCAGAATCCAGTCCAGCCAAGCGCTGAAAAGTGTGGGGGCCAGTACACACCCCTGACAAACTCCAGTAACAACTGGAAATAAGTCAGAGATAGTACCACCACATCTCACAGCCCTCTCAGTGCCAGAGTATAGTTCAGACATCAGAATGTTCAGTTTTAGTGGCACCCCACGAAGACCAAGAATCCTCCAGAGGGCATCCCAATTGGCAACCCATCCTGAAACTCTCATCTGCGTTCAGTGAGGACCCCAAGAGCAAGGATACAGTCAATCGTTTATCTCTTTGCTGTAAAGCCTGACAGCTCTGGACATTGGTGCTGAAGCAGATAGTGGTGAACCCTATCAAGAATTATCCAAGCAATGACCTTGCCCAGCACTGAGAGCAGCATCACCCCTCGAGAGTTGTTGCAGTCCTGGTGATCACCCTTCCTTTTCCAGAGATGGACAGTAAGGCCCCTCTTCCAGTCAGTTAGGGTGATGCCTGTGTTCCAGGCAGAGCACAGAACTGCATGCAATGACACGAGTACAGCATTTCCACCAGCCTTGAGAAGTTCCTTGAAACTACATCTGCCTTGAAACTTGAAACTACAAGTGTTGGCAAATTATGCCAGTTTGTCTATTCACTACCCCTTTTTTGAAATCCTGAGCATCAAGGAATGAGGCAGCAAATACCATTTTTAAAGTCTTTGGTATGACTGAGCCAGGGTTCGAATCCCCGGCGTCCGAGAGTCAGAGCAGATACTTGAACCATTATGCCAACTCTGGTCAAACCTATCTGCTCTTTGGTCATCTGGTTACTAAATTATAGTATGCTTTCTCTGAGGAGTCTGGTCATCTAATTATATTTTAAACCAACTACTGTTTCTCCTGCCACCACCTTTCTAGGGAGACCATTTGGTGAATGAACTACTCTTTGAATGAAACACCCCTGCCTTAATGTCATCATATCTGTCCTCTTCTTTACTCTCAAGCTGTGACGCATCATCGTAACCGTTGTCAATTCTGAAAAGAAAAAAAAAATATTCTGCACTTTTTCTATCTACACTCTTCATGATCTTAAACATCTCTATCAGATCCCCTCGTAATCACCACTTTTATAATGTATGAAGTCCCATCGCTATCAGCTGTTCCTGATAGCCTAGTTTAGCTAGTCCCAGAATCAATGTAGTTACTCTCCGCTGAACCCTCTTTATGTGGTGAGCAAGAATGAATACAATATTCTCGATGAGGTCTAAATAAATTCCTTCAGTGTTAACACTACATCTTTTATTTATCATTTATCCTCTACAAATACATATCGAAAACCCTGTTAGTTTTATCTGTAGTGGCCTGGCACTGTGCTATCTGTTTTACCTCCACAGTCCACATATATTTACCATCCCCAGATCCTTCTCCCGTGTGACATGCTCCAAGACAGCCCCTTGCATCATGGAATGCCTATTGTCACTATTCTTAGCCAATCCCAACACCTTACATTTGCTTATGTTAAACTACATCTGCCAATCTTTTGCCCAATTTTTGAAAGTATCTAGACGTTCCTGAATATGACAACAATCCTCTGCTGTTTCTGTTGCCTGCATGCTTATTGTCATCTGAAAAACTTGAAAAGCCATTTCTTAATCCCACTGTCCAACCTCTTACTCCCACTGTCCACCTCTGTGATACCCCACTACTTACATGTTCCCATTCACAGCCACACTTTGATTCGTACCACTAAGCTAGTTTCCAATCCAGTTAGCTAATCTACCAGCCACTCCCCAAGACATCACCTTACAGCTTAACCAAGAGCCTTCTATGCGGTCCCTTATGAAATGCTTTTTGAAAGTCGATATATCCCACTTCCATTTCACTTCCCTCATCCACCCCATCAGAAATTGCTTCATAGAACTCCATTAAATTTGTTAAACATAACCTTCCTTTCATAAATCTGTGCTGACGACCTTCAATTAGTTTGAATTTATTTTATTTTACACACTAATTAACATTTCCAACACCTTCCCCACAAATGACATGAAACTAAGAAGTCTAAAGTTCCACAATACATCTCTGGATCCTATCTTAATTAACAGTGATACATTTGGAACTCTCCAATCTTCCTTTACCTGTCCCTACTCCAATGAGATGTGAAAGATATCGTCCAACATCTCGCTTATCTGCTCGGTCACCTCTCTCAATACTCTCAGATGCATATCATCTAGCCCAGGAACTTCATATTATCTTAGCTTTTGTGGCTGTTTCTTCACATCCTCCACTCCTACTTTGATCTCCTCTAAAAGCCCATGCTCACCTCCAAGATAGATACCCTCAGCTATTGGTAATTCACTTGACGGTTCTTGTATAAATGTTGAAGCCAAAGCACTGTTAAGCCTGCCATCTCACCTTCATCACCATCCACTGTTACTCAATTGGCCCACACTTCTCGTAACCTGTAATGCCTTGCTATTATGTTTAATATATTGTCATCTCCTTTTCGTACTCTCTTTTGGCTAGCCGAGTTAGTTTCTTAACTCATCTCTGTTTACTCATATAAAGATACAAGTCCGACTCCAGTCCTGATATTTTATACCTAATAAATGCCTTCCGCTTATCATTAATAGAAATCCTTCCCTTCCTGCTCAAACACTCTGGTCTCTTTCTGCCTTAAGCTTTACACTTCACTGGAATATTTTTACTCGGCACGCGACACATTCACTCCTTGAAGGTTGCTCATTTCTCGAATGTTTCTCGAAAACTCTCTGCCATCTTGTTAGCTTCCACAAATATATAGCCCCTAACTCTCTTCGTATACCCTCAAAGTTTACCTTCATGAAATCTAACAGCCTTACTCTACTATCCTGAACTCCAACTTTCAACAGTGTTGTTGCATACATGATGATATGGTCACTTGTCCCCAAATGCTCTTCTACCTCCACCTCCTCCACCATGTTTGGATCATTACTTAAAAAGAGGTCTGACTGTGCTCCCCCTCAACTTAAAAAGGATTCCTGGATGAGATAGAGAAAACTCTTCTCTGCTCAAGTTATTCCTGGTTTCTGGACCCAATATATCCCTGGCAAATTTAAATCCCTGATAATCAATACTCCTCTTTCCACATGCATTTCTGAATTCTTCATGAACTCTTCTTTCCTGCTCTTCTCTCCCACAAGAAGCCCTATAAAAGCATCTTCATCACCTTACAAGTATCTTACTATTCTAACAACCTCTACTCAATCAACACAGAATCCACTGCATTAATTTCCTCCTTATTGTCATCCCTTTATCTTGATACAATAGTCTTTGAAGCAGATTGGTACACTTCCTCCAATTTAATTTTTCTTATCACATCTATACATCCAGTAGTCTTCAATTCCTGTCCTCTAATTTGTCTCCTCATTAAACCATATCTTACTTAATGCAACAATATCTTACTCCTCGCTATCTACCTTTGTTTCAATCTGATCAATTTTTTTTCTTTGAATACCGCAACGGTGTAGAATATCTGTAATTTCCCCTTCCTCTCATAATATTCTCCTGTCTGGATTTACCAATCACATCATCAGTTGTAGTCTCTTCCTTTATAGCCTCTCCACTCCCCTGTGTCAGCCTTAATTTCCTCCTCAATTCCCACTCCAAACCTTGCTGTCCCCTTTCTGTATAGTCTTTGTATAATTGATTGTCAGGTCAGGCCAGATCAGATCTGTGACTTGCTTCAGGTATCATGTAAACCTGAACTAACCTGTTCCATGGTCGGGTTGTCAGTGACTAAAACGTTCATGGTTTCAGCACCCACAAGCTCATCGCTGGATTTGGTATTCCAACACTGGCGATGTGGCAAACGAGATTGACCATGTGCTCGTTCATGATCACTGGAGAATGATCCAGAACTGCAGGGTCGACCGGAGTGCTCAGTTCCTCAATACTGACCACTCGCTTATTGTAGCAACTCTTACGTTGCACCTTAAATCCAGGGAATGGTACCATCCCATCCGAGGCTGGATGTTGGCAAGCTCAAGGATGAGAAGGTAGCTGAGGAGTTTGCGACAGGATGAGTGGAGTTTTGGAGGGGGTCTGGGTGCTTTGGGGGATCCTGAAGAGTTGTGGAGTGCCTTCAAGACCACCATCCTTGATGTTGCCGGAAGATGTCTTGGAACTCACCGAAGGGTGAAGAAGAATTTTGTCTCAAGTGATTCTTGTTCTGCTTACAGCAGAATTCGTGCATTTCGTTCATCCAAGTCTGTCCCTCGGTGTACTGCATATAGAGCAGAGGGTGGTGGAATTTTGACAGAGGAGTCCGAAGTGAAGGCCCGCTGGGCCAGTGACTTTCAGAGGCTGTACCAGGCTGATCCCCCAGCTGTCGAGTTGGATGTCAGAGGTGTCACAATCCCTGTTGCTGACCCTCCAATCAACTGTGGTCCATCTTCGTTTGTGGAAACACAGGCTGCGATGAACCGGTTGAAAAGGGGTAAAGTTCCAGGGATCTCTAGCATCCATGCTGAACTTCTCAAGGCTGATGGAAATGCTGCACTCATGTCATTGCATTCAGTTCTGTGCTTTGCCTGGGACACAGACATCATCCCAACGGACTGGAACAGGGGCCTTGTTGTCCCTCTCTGGAAAGGGAAGGGTGATCGCCAAGACTGCACCAATGACCGAGGGGTGACACTGCTCTCAGTGCCGGGCAAGGTCTTTGCTCGGATAATTCTTGATTGGGTTCGCCACCATCGGCTTGAGCACCAGCATCCAGAGCAGTCAGGTTTTACAACAAAGAGGTCAACGATTGACCGTATCCTTGCTCTTCGAATCCTCACCGTACCAAGACGAGAGTTTCGGCAGGGGCTGCTGGCAGCCTATGTTGATCTCCATTCTCCATAAAGCATTTGATTCAGTGAATCGGGATGCCCTCTGGAGGATTCTTGGTCTTCGTGGGGTGCCACCAAAACTGATCGATCTGATGACTGAACTATACTCTGTTACTGAGAATGGTATGAGAGGTGGTGGGACCATCTCTGACATTTCCATCTCTGATCAAGCTGCGTTGCATCGTTTGGGAATGTCAAGATCTCTGACCTTGATTTCGCAGATGATAGTCATCCTTGCGGAGACTATAGATATCCTTTTGGGGGCCCATGAGGTGCTGAATGAGGAGTCAGAGCCGCTGGGATTATGGGTTTCTTGGGTCAAAACTAAGATCCAGGCTTTCAATGACATCATGGATGTCACTGTCCTGTCTGTGCCTGTTTGTGGTGAGGATATTGAGGTCGTGGAGAGATTCTCTTTCCTTGGCACTGATATTCATGTCTCTGTCGGCTGTGAGTCAGAGGTCAATAGACGTCTGGGTCAGGCCTGGGGAGTCATGGATTCACTGGATCATGGGGTGTGGTGCTGCCGATACCTATGTGGGATGACGAAAGTCCGAATTTTCAGGTCCTTGGTGCTTCCAGTCTTGCTCTTTGGGTGTGAGACTTGGATTCTGACCAGGGATCTGAGACAGATTCTTAATTCCTTTGGTACCAGGTCTCTTCGGAGAATCCTTGGCTATCGCTAGTGGGACTTTGTGTCCAATGTGTGGTTGCTGAGAGAGACTCAAATGAGATTTGTTTCCTGCATAGTCCGTGAGCGTCATCTGTGGCTGTGTGGACATGTGGCTCATTTTCTTGACACTGATCCTACTCACCAGATTCTCTCAGCATCGGAGCCTCGTGAGTGTAGGAGGCCAATGGGCTGACTGCATGCCTCGTGGTTGCAGCAGGTTGATCAGCATCTCAAGAAGATGGGGATGGGCCTGGCATCTGGCTGGGGGATGGCCATACGGAGGCCCCTGGAGTACTAGTGGAAAGTGGACACAGCGACGTGCTGCTCTGGTGCTTGCTCCCATACCTGACCTGACCTGACCTGACCTTTGTATAAAAAAACTCCAACCTGTATCTTTGGTTTTCTCCCGAGCTTTCAAGGCTGAGTCATGTGCAAGTATAGGATTTATAAACAAATTGTATTTCACACATGCATGGGAATGTAATTAACATACAGTGTGAAGTAAATAAACATACGTGGCAAGCTCGAGGTGAAGAAAAGCACGTTGGTAAGAATTGAAAGTGGGTTTTATTTTATTTATATATTCACTTACTTTTGCCAAACATGGTGAAAATGCTATTCGAGATTGTCAGTGACACAAAATACACCAGAATACTAAGATAGTCATTTATTGATGAGTAATGACAAGGACGTTCCAAATAAGACTACTTCAAACTTGGTGATTGTGGTGATGTGATGTTAAATATGTAATGATCGATGTGAGAATGCCTTTTCACTATTGTGAATGGGAGGAGGGGAGGTGGATATTGGTGAGACTTTTTGTGGGGAGGTTTAGGTGTTGTGGTGAGGAGAAGGTTTGAGGGCTTGAAGTGGGAAAGCGATTGAAGCCTTTGGGTCAGGAGCGGGAGGTCGAGGACTTGGGGTTTGGGGGGGGGGGGGTAGTTGAGGACTTGAATTCGCATTTTAGATTGCATGGGTGTTCTGTGGGTACCTGCCTGTACCTTTGTAATAAAGGAAACCAAAAGAGGACCTCATTGAACTGCTAATGAATGTTATGAAGTGCATTAACAAATAATACAATTAGCAGTTTCTCCTTCATTTCTCATTAATTGCCCCACTGACTGAGGAGATCATGGTATCATCACAAAATGGTCACACGGGTACTTAGATCAGCCTGGGAAGTTACATAACTTCTTCCAAGACCACTTGCTCTGTTGGTCTGAAGTCAAGACCAGTGTTGTCTTTGTCTCTGTCTGCATGTATTTATGTGATTTATATGACTGCTCTTCAAATAGTCTTAGACTCTGTGACAGAAACAAGTTCAAAAAATCAGAGGTCCACTGTTTCATCTTGGCTATGTTTGTACATGTGTTTTTTTTTTGTTTTTTTTTCATGAAGAGCTGTTATTTTTGTACCGTAGTGGACCACTTTTGTGCAATAACTAGAGCAACGCAATGAGAATGTCTGCTGCATCGGAGAGCTTTATGGGGGCAAATGTAGCAGTTATATTACCCCAGAAAGAGTCAGCCTTACATTCAACCCACATAGGAAGATCTGGAATGTAGCCGGGATACTAGTTGGAAGGGCTAACATTGCATCAAATATACTACGACATTTTTTGTGTCATTGCATAAGGGACAACCGGCTTCACATCATCTTCACTGGTGCTTTCCTCCATAATGCATTGCCCCCTGCTGCCTGATATTGAGTGTGGAGGAGAGGAGTGAGAGGGAGTGGGGTGGAGGAAAGTTTTATTCCATTTCAAAAAAAAAACCTGTTTTTCTGCCTTCCGTTGGATATATATCCTTAGTTGAAATTATACCAACAAATCTCCATGGTGTAATTCCCAAAAGCAAGCTTCTTCATCCCCATCACCCCAAATATGTCTTGGGACACAAATCAAAATCCACAGTTTACGTACAGCTGAACGCTGTGGTCCATGTGGTGGAGGAACGAAGAACGGTCTTGCTCCCATGCATAATCAAAGGCATATGGCCACTTCCTCTGAACTCCTCAAGCTCGTCCAAAGGCGTAACAATTTCCAGTTTGCAGATCCAATTCCTCCGGTGGCATAATTAAGTAGCAAGCCTGAGTAAACAGAACATTTAGATGCCTCAAATGAGCCAAGGGTATATTTGATCTCGACTCACCCCAACATGTATTAAAACCCCCTGCAGAACTGCACTATTTATGGTTATATAAACTTTCACTTTTGTGGTGTGCTACCATGTTGCAGGCTCTCTTGTGCCCTTATCCCCTTGCTGCTTTCCCCACCTACTCCAAACAAAATGTAATGGATGTTTAAACTTTCCAGTAACATTGTGACAATTCCTTACAACAGCAAGTGACACTTTGTTGAACATTTGTTTGATAACACGTATTGACATTGTTACATAGTAAGCATGTAAAAATGACTGTGAACAACTATGTATTTGTCTACTTTTTTTTTTTTCGAGAAGATTGTATTTCATGCCACTAACAAAGCATGCAGTCTAACAAGGTAGATTTCAAAGAAAGGAAAAAAAAAAAACTTTCTGTCAGGGCCTCACTGCCCTCAGCTCACTACTCTCCAGGCGCAATTAATTTGATTAGTTTTTATCCGCATAATGGAGCGTGTTAAAAGCGCAAGTTATGGTCTGAGATTCGAAGTTGTAAAACTGACCTCGGAGTTATTCAGGAATTCTGAAAATGAATAAATTGATTTTATTAAATTTATGTGCCGATTATTGAACAAAAGTGAAATAGAGAGGGGGAGAGTGATGCACAGGGCTTGCCTAAATTATCTTTCTGATTTTGAATGTAAATAATTAAAGAAACTAAGACATACAAACATGCATTTTGCACCATCTTGTAGCCCATCTCAAAAAGTTTTTGTTGACATGTCAGCAGACTTCCATATGTGCATGATTAGTGGCTCCCAGAATGTCCGATATACAATTTCAGTCCACATTCACCACAACATGTCTATAGTCATACATTTTTGGACATTTTTCACAAATCGCAACATTTTTCAGGTTACTCCACCACTGGAGACACCTGAAAGAAAACAGTACAAACTCTCAGAGCAATTGGAAGAGCGCATACCTCCACCACGCAATGTCTGATCCAGTAAAACATATTGGGCCCAATACATTTTTGAAATATCATGCTATACATCGTTTTTGGCCCGATCTCTCAATTATAAAGAATCACTTTCAAAATATTCTCACATCCGATCTTCACCAAAATCGAATCGATTCATTCCTATCAAACACCCAACCTGTCCACAACGTTTCGTGTGAATTCGTGTGTGAATTTAGAGATATCGTGCACACAAACAGGCAGACAAACAAAAAACCAATGTCACCCGCGGGGTGACCCGTATCTTGCCAAAAGGTCACACTGAGGTGAACAGAGCTGCTATCCACCAGGAGCGACTCCTTGAGGAATATCTGCCTACGAGAGATTCCGATGAGAATCATTCTACAGAGTAACCATGAAAAATATGTGTTTGCCTCATAACGTCACCAAATGACGTCATAATGTCTCAAGCTTGACATATCTAGAAAGCACTCATCGAGGTGTTCAAATCGAGGTACTACACGATATGGTTCCTAAAACTTGAAAATTTGACCTTGGGGTCAAATATGTTTGACCTCAGGCGCTAACCATGAAGGTCAAGGCCAATCGCCACCAAAAACTAATCAGCTGAGCGCCAGACCATATACTACATTCCCATAAAGTTTGGAGACGATACGATTAAAATTACTCAAAAAATAAGGGTTTCGTCGACTCTCCTGATTTGGGACAAAGTGACCTTGATCTTTGACCTTGACCTTCAAAATTTTATGCGCTGAAAGGGACCTCTATAGGCCTCTGATATGCGAAGTTACAAAAATTTCCAATGATAACTGTGCTCTGCAGAGTGATTTCTATGTGATTACAGACAAAAAAAAAACACATGAAGGTCAAGGCCAATCGCCACCAAAAATTAATCAGCTGAGCGCCAGACCATGAACTATATTCCCATGAAATTTGAAGACGATCCGATCAAAATTACTCAAAAAATAAGGGTTTTGTCGACTCCCCTGTTTTGCGACAGTGACCTTGACCTTTGACCTTGACCTTCAAAATTTTGTGCGCTGAAAGTTACCTCTATAGGCCTCTGATATGCGAAGTTACAAAAATTTCCAATGATAACTGTGCTCTGCAGAATTTTTTTATACGTGATTACAGACAGACAAAAAAAAAACATACAAGCTGACTAACATATCTTGCAAAAACTTCATTTTGGCAAGATAACAAGCCGGTAAGCGACATGGGTGGTCGCTAGACTAAGGCGAATTTGAAATATGCAGATAAGAGAACACATCAGATGGCATTTTTGCTGTTCGTTGTAGACGACAAACAGGCAGACAAATAGACAGACAGACAGAATAACAAAATCGACTAACCAATATATACTGAAACGCAAAAGAAACTTACCACCTTTTAAACCTTCAAATATCAACAATAACACTGCGTGTAGTAAATGTGTGAACTTATTTGTGGACAATAGTGTCCTCACTGTCAGACAAAACGGTCACGGATGGTCACTTGAACCTTCAATGGTCACTTTATAGCACAGCTGTTGAACAGCCGTTTTGACTGTCAGTGATTATCCAAGGGGTACGGGATGATTTTAATGAGCTGCACGTGATGTCTTGATATTGGCTTTAAAAAGGCCAGTGCAAAATGGGCATTTCAATCAACATGCCACGATTGTCAAGGGATCAACGGCAGTTTGCCTTGGGCATACTGCAAGGAGGATTGAGCTACCGTGAGGTGGCACGTCACCTTGGCTGTTCACACCAGACGATATCGGCCCTGGTGGACAGAGACACCCTCCACAACTCTGCAGATGACAGACCTCGATCAGGGAGGCCAAGAGTCACCACTGCAAGGCAGGACACTGCAAGGCAGGATGGTCCTAAGTCAGATGGCTTCAGACAATGAGGACTGAGTGGGACAGAATCCAGCAGCAATCCATCCAAAGACTGGTAGGCAATATGCGCCGACGATGCACTGCCTGTATCCAAAACAATGGTGGCCACACACGCTATTGAAAGGGGACTGACATTGCACCCTGTGCTGTTCTGTACTGTAGAACAAACTTATGAGATGGTGTATCTTGGTCAAAAACTTGACATGGCATCAATAAAATGCCAATGTTTCAATTAGCAATTGTTGGTTTGTTTTATTTTGAACTGTTACAATTTTATTACAGATCAAACAAGTGGTAAGTTTCTTTTGCATTTCAGTATACTTGAAAAATCATTGATTTTGCAAATAATAAAAAAGGGTGTTTGTTTGTTTATGCATTCGGACTCTGCAGGAACCAGTGCAACCAAATTTTGCATGGCCCCCTCTTTCATCCAGAGGAAAGTTGAGGGCTGTGTTTGGACAAAAAAAAAATTGACCCCAGATAAAACCAGATAATTGACCTTCAAACTTCAATCTGGTCTTGTGCTTATATACTGCCTGCATTGTTTTTTTCCTGGGAGCAATCAAGTAATATGTGTTGTGAAGATTGTATGTTGATATTGTCATGATTTGTTATCAACAACAAATTTAATTATTATGCTGTTTTTATGTGCCTCTTCTTGAAAATTTTGCTTTACACAGGTTTTTTTTATAACACTTCTGTGTTCAGGCCTCGAGTGGGTGTGTTGCTTATATACTGCCTGGGTTTTTCCTGGGAGCCATCGAGTAATATGTGTTGTGAAGATCGTATGTTGATGTTGTCGTGATTTATTGTCAACAACACAAATTTAATTGTGATAGTATTTACATGCACCTGTTATTAAAAAGATTGCTTGACAGGTTTATTATAACACTTCTGTGTTCAGGCCTCAAGTGGGTGTGTTGCTTATACACTGACTTGGCTTTCCTGGGAGCGATTGAGTGATGTGTTTTCTGAAGATTGGTAATTCATACGAAACCATAAGGCCAACATTCCCCAATTTGTCATGCAGGAAATATTTAAGTACATATTTCATTGAATTTCCCTGGGCAACCCCAGATACTTCAGTAAGTACAGTATAAAACAATAATCAGGTGAGTTTTATTAACTTTGATTCATGACAATAAACCTCTTTGGTATGTAATAAATTATAATTATAATACCACATGTGCCAACATTAATGGTTATGTTTGCTGCTTTAGCCAATCGATGTCAAGCATACTGTAATTTAATGCAGGATCACAAAGTCTGGTATCATGATCTCCATGAGAAAACTTAATAAGTCAATGTTTTAGAATCAGCGTTAATAATCCGACATGTGAGTAACATCAGTTAAATTTTAGCCCTCTGGTGTGTAACAGTCATTTTTTGGTTTTACACCAGCAATCAATATATATATATATATATATATATATATATATATATATATATATATATATATATATATATATGTATATTGTTATGGAAATGGCCCTTATTGGACTACTAAATATAGGATTAGCTCAGATCCCCCATTAAATGCATGTATAGATAGGTTGTTTGGTAAAAAGGGTGTTGTATGTGTGTCAGGAGGTGCAAAAAGGCTGTTTTTATGTTCGTACAGTGGTGGTGAAACAAGGGCTCCCGCTTCTTCTTCCCCATCACAGACAATAGGCCCCGCCAAGTCGGTTCAGGGGTGTGGCCTGGAGAGAGGGTGGGGCTAGAGTGAGGAGGTGACGCGAAGGGGAGGGGCCTTTGGTCGGCAGTCGCCGAGAGAGACGTGCTCGTGAAACAAAGAGAGAAACGAGAGAAGAAGGAGTTCTCAGAAAGGAAAATGGAGTCGCTGAGAGGAAGGCATCCTCGTGTGTCGAAGCGAGCGAACGAAGGTTTCGTAATATAATATAAAGAGAATTGTGTGTGGGAAAACAAGTCGGGTTCTCGAGGCGTGCTCGGAGTCGCTTTGAAGCGAGCGAATGAAGGAGGCACAGTGTTGGATCTGCCGGGAGAGACGCTGAACCGACCTGCACGTCGAGAATTCTGCCGTGAGAGGGATGGCAGCCGGCTTTGAGAGGCGGCCTGCACGTCGAATCGGCAATCGACTCCAAGGAAAGAAAAGGTGATTCGACAGAGAAAGGAACTGAGAGGACGAAGCGAAAGTCGGGCTTCGAGGCGGGAAGGCAGGAGAGGAGACACCAGAGCTTCTGACCGTCCCTGCTGACACCAACGGCGCGACACGTTTGTTGATCCGCCTGCGGAGCTCAGAACCTCGATTTGGGCCTTGTCTGGTGAACGGGCCAGTCCTGGATTTGTATGCTGAACCCTGGAGAGAGATCGGCTGAGGCCCATCGTTGATCTGGCGGACTTGTGCCGTCGACATTGCGTGGGGCTAGAGCGCGCGGAGACCGCGTGCGTGGGGTCTGCGACAAAAAGACAAGTGCCATTTTGCCACACGGCATGGTTCGAGCTGGGAGTTCGAATCCGTGAACATCCGCTTTTTACGAGCGACATTCTTGCTTTTTGACACTTTCCTCTCATCCATGAGACATCACCAAGTACTCTGTCTTGTCTTGCATGCATGCTGTTTGTCTTTGTCTGCACGTGTTGTATAAGGCATATTTCGATAGCGACCCCCTCGAAACCTGTAGACCGTGGTTCCCTAGTTAAGAACGGGTTGAGAATTGTTAATAAAAACATTGTCGTGAATTTTGCTTGTGTTGTGATCCCCGATGTTCCCCAATAAATCTGGTTAATTCGTATGAAGTTGCCGCTATGGATTAACTTGTGTCACGTCGAGGAACGATCCGTTCGATTGGCATATAACACCAAAAATGGTTACAGATGGCAGAAAACGCTCGGCATCTGACAAAGCCAGTCTGTAACCAGGTATTCTATTTCCCCAACTGGCAAGGTACAAGGATTACGTTGGTATCGCGATTGAAGGCGCGTGACCCGAGGCCTTTGCTGAGCCGGTCAGCGTTATAAACCCTGGAGACAGTGGTGGTGAGGGTGGCGCCAAGAACCGGGTGAGAATCCCGCCACCCCGAATCCGCAACTATATATATATATATATATATATATATATATATATATATATATATATATATATATATATATATATATATATATATTTTTTTTTAGCAAGTGAGTGTCCAGCCACGAGTGCACATGATTGTATGTCTTTCCATCCTTCCAGGTGATCTAAAAAACTGAAATTTTGCGAGCCGATGGACATCGAAGCCGGGAAACCAGGAAAAAAATCACAGAATCGTCAGACAACATCCATAGATGAAAATATAAATGAATGAAAAAAATGCAGGTGAGCAACCCGAGACAATGGGGAAGCACGGTAATTTTGTGTGCCGATGGACATCAAAGCCGATACATAAGGAAAAACCACAGAACCGTTGGAAAGCAACCATAAATGAAAATATAAATAGTTTTTTAAAAATAATGAAAATATATAAATGAAAAATCAAATACTGGTGAGCGATCTGAGACAATGAGGAAACACAGTCTGTATGCTTACACATTGTGTAAGTGAAGATCGTATGTTGATGTGGGCCAATCAACCTGATGAAAAAAACTACCGAGATGAACATGAGAGAGCAATTTGGCTCAGAAAAGTGACCCAGTCAGCCATAGCACGTCATTGCCTGCAATTTGGCCATAAATTTGCCTTTGATGGGACTTGTGTCCGAGACACTACCTCGAACAAATGACACAGGTCAATTTTGGAAGCATGGCATGAGAAGAGCCGGGAGGGTGGCCAAACTGTGGAGACAGTGGACTTACCCACACAATACACACCTCTAATGCAAATGGTGAAAACTGGATGGTGCAAACGGCTAGATAAGATGAGCAACAAACAACACCCAATCCCAAACACCACATCCACATGTGCA
>NC_140961.1:96219284-96234284 GCF_056783735.1 Eptatretus burgeri
ACTGCTGTCTGTTTATGTGCAGAAGGCTTCCAGATTCGTAACAATATATACATATATACATACATATCTATATATATATATATTTATATATACATATATACATATATATATATATATATATATATATATATATATATATATATATATATATACATACATATATATGAAAAGGTGTTGAAGAATAGTTTTGAAATCAGATTCTAAAAGCATAGCTAAAATTCGGTGTAACATTTATTTCCTTTGTGGGGCCCTATGATTTCTTAAATGGAGCCAAATCAATGTTATACGTCAGAATTTTACGTTGATGAAAATGCACTTGGAAAGGCTTGGCATTTCTGGAGTACATTTGCTTTTCACGGTTGCCAAGCAACAGGTCGATTCCATTATTGCTTAAAATGCTGTAATGCTATTCAAGAATTGTGCTCAATATATTATATACATGTCGCAAATGCAAGCTACATATGGGCCTAATGGATTCTCTTCCTTATAATGTTCAGAAAAGCACCAAAAAAACAACACAACACACACTTTGTTGTGCAGATCACATCGGATTTAAGTTGCACAGAAAGCAACAATAGGGCCCTTCAAAGGAAATACATTTTACACAACACACACACACACACACACACACACACACACACACACACACACACACACACACACACACACACACACACACACACACACACACACACCCACACCAATGCAATTTATTTATCTTTATCATACCTTGTGTCTTTCCATAGTCATTGGTGACACCATCTTTCTCATGTTTGCTCTGCTGCACTTGACTGTAATTTGTTTTGGCTGTACTTTCCCATTTTTGGACCTTTGTCTGAAAAAAATAAATAATAAGAGCTTACAACCCTTTAAGGTATGGCTTTAGTCGATGCTCCAGACTCCAGAGGCTTTATGTTACTTTTCCTCTCCTTTGGTGGCTATCGAAATTTTTCCCTTTTCTCCTTGCTAGCATTGCAAGATGTATTTAATTCTGTAGTTCTTTTGTAAAAACATAACTGTGCAGTGAAATGGGGATCTTTCAGCTGCTAATGCAGAGGAATTGCGTCATGTGTGTTGCGCCGAGGAAAGTCTGTGTTGAGGATGTGTTAACCTTGGGAAAAGTGGGATGGTTTTGAAAACCTACACACAGCATCTGACATGGACGACATTATGGAGGTTTTTCTTTGTGATTAAAGTTTGGCTCTTAAAGTCACTTCTGGTTTATCGATGGAGAATGATGATTTTATATGAATTTTCTCAAAACACTGGCAGTGAAGATTCCATTGTCGAAGTATGTCCCTAGCCCTTCTTAACAAAAAAATAGTGGCAACACCTTTGCACTCACCTGGTAGAACCAGCGAACCGCTGGTCGGAGTGGATGACCCATGAAATATGTAAATTAGCTGATGGTTTCAACTAACTTGAACAAACTTGTGAAAGCACCATGCAGAGATGATTCGTACCAAGTTGCATCTAAATTGGGTGAATGTTCACTTTTTCTGAAGTCAAAAGTAACGATTCCGGAATCGTAATGACCTTGACCTTTAAATTGACCTACTTCGCAATTTTTTTTATCAGATTTGCAAGGTATCGGGGAAGCCTTGGTCCTCAGTTGTTCCCCAAAGTTTGGTGAAAAAAATGGCTATTAGTTTTTGCATCATGGGTGATAAAGGTTGTGGTCAAGTTTTGTCCAAATCATCTGTATAGTTTTGGATAAGATCGTGCACCTCACTTTATTTTGCCATCTGGTCAAAGATGGCCGACTGGAAGCCTGGCGGCCATTTTCACTGCACATAAATATGTGCTTGTCCTTTAACTACGTACAGCAAAGTTACTAAAATGGGGGCTGTGGCATTTTGTCTTTTTTCACTTGTTATTACAAGTTCTTCTGTCACAAGATAGGCCAAAAGTATCCCCAGCACAAATTAATATTTTTTTATTATTTTTATAAACCTCTTTTAGGAAAAAGAACATTGATTTAATGGATCACTTGTTCGACCAGCAACCTTTCATTAGTATAGCAGAGATGACTATAGGGTGGCTTAGTGATTTCCACTCCAGCGATTTTCATGCGAGTAGATTGAAAAAAATGCGTATTTTCAGCGAAGAATGAGCTATAATGTGAATTATTTTCTATCCTATCTCCAGCACTATTGTTTTCCTTGTTTGTATAAACATTAATGATGGAGGAAGTGTGTCACTAAAACTCCAAGATGTTGATTAAACTCACCACCAGAAGTTAGACTTATTTGTCCTTCAGGAAAACCATTATTTAACTAGCTTCTTCAGAAACTTGGCATCAACTTGTGAAAAGGAGTGATTACTTTGGAAACACAAACTCTTGTCCTGGTGGAGTTGTATTTATCCTCAATCCTTTAAATTTTCATCCATCGCAAGTGATTGGTTATCTCAAATTTGAGTAATAGTCACCTTGATTGCCTAGAGTTTACTGAACTTGGCATTGTCCTTGTTAAATATCTATTCCCCCTATGGTTGAGATCTTCTTTGTAGAGATAGAATCCATTCTTAGATGCATTTATGTTACAACTTGAATTACATTGGGTGGTTACTTTAAAAAAAAATATGGTGGTGCATTGCTTGCTTGAAGTCCTGGAGAAAAGATTGAGACAGAACAGTCTCTGGAAGTTAGTTCCACAGAGAAGAGTAGCAATGCATAAAAGAGTTGAGGTGTGCAGTCAACCTGGCTTTTGGAAGTTTAACCAGGAAGGGGTTACTGAAAGATTCTATGCATTGTTTCGTTGCAGGGGAGGGTTGGAGAACTGAGAGAGCAGTAGGTTGCAGAATAGAGCGTAGAATACAGAGAGACCACTGACCTACCTGCATTGTGAGAGCAACAGACCATGTGCTTCGGCCTCATGATGGGAGATTCCAATAATCATGAAAGCTTTAAATGTCACAGAATCCAGAAGAGACAGATGTAATGTTGGGGTACCAGTCCATAGTGAAAAGTAGTCCTCCCTTTAGCCAGAGATAAAGGCCTTGCAGACTCTTTATAGCTCTTATGATGCAAGGAAAGACTTGGATCGACAGAGGATGCCCAGTCTGCATCTGACTTTGGAGGCCAGCTTTGCTACATGGTTGGACCAGGAAAAGTCAGGGTGAGCCAGATCAGTTCAAGAGACTGAACTTCTTTCAGTGGATGAACAAGGAAATATAAAGGTGGGTTTGTTTGACAATCATTCTGGAGTGATAGCATGAGATTGAGATTTTTCAGGCTTGAAGGACATGTTCCATGTTTCAGACAAGAGTCTAATGACTTCCAGATCGGCAAAGGGAGATGCAATCTCCTGTCTATCAAGCAGGATGAGATACTGTATTACACAATGTAGGGTCATCTTCAAAAAGGAAGAGGGTTTTCCAGAGCATTGGAGAGGTCATTAATATAGAGCAGGAGCAAGACTGGGCCCAAAGCACTGCCTTGGAAAGCCGCAGCCCTCACTAAGAATGACGAAGAGAGGAATCCATTCATGGGAACATGTTGGGTGTATGTGTGGAGGAAGTCAGAAATCCAGGAATGGAGATGGTCTTTTATGCCACAGGCAGAGAGCTTTGTAAGCAAAGCAGGATACCAGACTGTCGAATTCCCAAGATATGAAGATAGATAGTCCTAACTTCTTTTTTGAGATTGAGGGCCTCCAACCATTGCTGAGAGAGGAGCATAAACATGTCAGAGTTGAATAACTTGAGAAGCAGAAACTGATGGTGAGAGATCCAACCATTTGAAAACAGAAAAGATTTCACATCAGAGGCAATGATGAATTCCTTTGCTTGAAATTGGATGCAAGCTCACAGGTATATAATAAGTAGGGTCTGTTCTTGTACCCTTTTTGTGGATGAGAGTGATATATGCTGACTTCCATGCAGAGGGGAAGTGGTCAAAAGAAAATAATGACTGAATAGGGCAGATAGAGGGGGAGCAAGAATGGCAGAGAAGGGATTTGAGAACAATTGCTGTGATGCTATCTGGAACCATCGCGGAAGCAGGGTCAAGGCCGGACAGAACTTTCTCAACATTCTTCAGTGAGAAGGACATAGACTTCAGTGGATAATGGGTACATCTTGGTAAGATGGAGGCAAATATAGGTTTGGTGCATGAGATTTTGAGGCAAATATAGACTTCAGACATTCTGCCTTATGTCTTGGCAGAGTCTGCAGTACTGCCATTTGAAGTGAGGGATAGGATGGAGGGGGAGCATACACCAGAAACAGACTTAACAAGGCACCACCATGACTTGGAGAAAGTCGACTGGTTGGAGAGTTGCCTTGAGATTTGCAAGATGATGTTTTCTGGCTTACCTCAGCTTGACACACACTTGTTGTGAGCTTTTGTGTATTTTCCGACACCCTAAATTGTTTCACTATTTTGTATACAATGTCACGGCTCATAGAAGAGTGAAGAACTTTTGGAGGAACTCGTGAGCACTTCTGTTATATTAGTTTTGTGCACATTAAACTGTTCTGTCCGAGTGGTGGTGAAAAACTTGTCCTAACTGTCTCAGACACCCCACCTACTGGTAAAAGCCCTTTTGTTGCATTCCCACCCAGGATTAACTTGAGACAGTCATTTAGCAGTAACACCGTTTCGGTCCAATAATATAGTTTCAAGGTGAAGATGACAGTCTCACAAAAGTTACAAGAAATGTAAATTAAAAGCAAGAGATGTGTCACCACACACGTGTAAGAATTTACACACTACTTAATCAAGAAGGGTACTCGGTAGAGCGCATACCTCCGCCATGTAATGCCTGATCCACGAGAACATATCAGGCGCAATACATTTTTGAAATATCATGCCATACAGTACTATATCGTTTTGGCCCTATCTCTCAATGGTGAAAAATCACTTTAACAATTAAATAATTCTCCTATCCAGATCCGGATTCAGATCTTCACCAAAATCGAATCAACTCGTCCTTGTCACACACCCAACCAGTCCACCAAGTTTCGTCTGAATCCGTCTGCAACTTTTTGAGATTTCATGCTATATATCATTTTTGGCCCAATCTCTCAATTGTGAAGAATCACTTAAAAATGACCTATAGTATCCGGATTTGGAGCCGGATCTTCACCAAAATCTAATCAATTCATCCTTGTCACACACCCAACCTACCTACCTACCAAATTTCATCCGAATCCGTCCATAACTTTTTGATATATCATGCACACACACAAACAAACAGACAGGGGTGAAAACATAACCTCCGTCCACCTGAGGTGGGTGGAGATTTTTTTTAAACCCGCACATTTAGATATGGAGGATCCTGCGTTTGAAGAGTCAGAATGTGATGACACTGAACATGTACCTTCTCATACATGTTAAGCAAAAGTACATCCTTTGGATATTGACCTTAAAACCTTTCTGAGTGCATCTTGCCATAAATGCCATGTGGATATGCAATGCTTTATAGATTCATTATGCTTTCTACACCTGATAACAGAAAGAGTTTGGAACTCAGTGGAAACAGTTTCTTTTTATTGAGTCTCACAAACAATCTTTTTTTTTTGTTTAATCTGGCTGATGTGATGCATAGTATTGACTCGTGGAATTTTATCATAATTTGTGCTGTTTTTAATTGTGCCTTGAACCCCATCTGAATCTTCCAAACCATTCTTAGATTTAGTAAATTAATACTCCTTGATGAATGTCTGGAGAGATTAGCATCTGACAGAATCTTAATTTTCATGGTACAATCATGTTGACAATTTAGTATCAGTAGATTAGATAGCCTGGTGTTGGCTTAGTGGTTAGGGTGGTGGCTTGGGATCCTAGGGTCCTGAGTTTAAGTCCCGTTGGCCACTGAATTAAAAATACACCAGGAGGTTGACTCGGCCTGTCATCTTTCCAAGGTCGGCAAAATGAGTACCAGTGTACTGGTAAGGGGGACACTGCATCAGCGGCATAGCGGCGTCCCAAACCAATGATGCACCCAGCAGCCACAGGCTGCACTCGATAGAGAGAGTAGATTAGATAGGATAGATGGATGTATTGACTTTTTTATTTCTATTATTATTTTTTATTGTTTTTTACAAAATCTAAAGCACATAGTTGAGCTGCCACACACATCTCACACACACGGATATACGGACGAATACAAGAGACAACACGTGACTATTAGACTCACACATTGAGAGAGACACACATGAACAGCTCAGTTTGGGATCTATAAAACATAGCCACTGAGCTTGTGTAAGTGCCATCACTTCCTGGGGCACTCTGGGTACCAGCAACGTCATAATAATGGCGCCGCATTTCTCACCGCACTCAGCCGGGGCATTTCCGAAGGAGAAATTTCTTCTCCACATGGATGCCAACCTATGGGGATTGTACGTGCTCTTTTCCTTTTAAATGCTGAATGTCAAGCAAGAAAGCAGCACGAACCATTTGTTTTTCAGTCTTTTGTGTGACTAAGCCGTGGTTTACACCACCGACCTCCCAGACTCCGAGCGGATGTTCTAACCAAATTACACCACCAAGTATGGACATTAAGTTGCAGTACTTTGGTCATGAAGATATTAAAACAGACATCATTCCATTTGATATTTGTGATTATTGTATGGTATTTATTGCTTTTCAGATCTTCTCTTCTCAGAGAGGTGGTTATTAATTTAAGTTATATGTAGATATTTTAGATAATTCCGATTTTAAAGAGGTGTTTCAGGAAATATGGCAGGATTTGTTATCGCAAAAAAGACAGGTTTAGCAATTTAAGATGTGGTGGAATAATTCAAAGGCTCAAATTGCAATGCTTCGACAGCAATTTCAGATGTTTTCTTTGAAGCATGGGAAGATTGAAAGGTGGGTTTGATAAAAAAAAAAAAAGAGATGGATTTGCAGAAGGATCTAAATTTAAGAGTGGATGTTCATTGGGTTAATTAAATCACTTTTAAGAGAAATCATAGATAAAATATAATGAATGGCTCCATGGTTATTGTGTAATCAAATCGAATTTATAAAATGCATATGGTGACTAAATTATTTTTGATTGATATCCAGTGCTCTTTGAGTAAAAGTTATTGAGCCTCGACTGATTAATCTAGGAAGGCTAACAAGGTTTGATATTTTTCCAGCTCAGACTGTTAAAGTAATTTTTTTAACTGAGGATTTGTTTTAATCCAACCCTTGGAATGCAATTCGTTTTGGAGTATTTTAATATTGCTCGATGTTGGTTGTTCCATTATTTAAACTGCATAGTGCATTTCTTATGTTCTTTGTTGCAGGAACTTCTGTGGCTCTTTTGCAAAATAATTTGTATTACTGTTATCGATAATAATAAATGTCAGTGTGTGTGTCAGTCAGTCGGTCAGTGCGTCTCCTCCATAACTCCAAAACCATGAAACCTTACGGCTTGAAACTTTGCATGCAGATTAAGCTAAATCCAAGGGAGTGTGTGGATAAAAAAATTGTGTGTTTGAGTTGATTAAAACAACCATTTTGAAGATAATTAATAGCCTTATTTAATTAACCTTTATCGGGGATCATCCTTGGTTAGTTTACTTTCCCTCACAGGGGTCTTGATTCACCATTTTTGGGGGTCCTGCTCAACAATGCCTTGACTTCTTGGAACAAGCCGGAACGGTTTCTTAATGATAAAGCGATAAAATTATTTTTCACTTTCCTCACTCATATCATTGAATGTCTGATCTTCATAGTTATGAATCGCTGTATACAACGCTTTTGTAAGTGTTGTAGTTTTCAAATTGGAGCTTGGAGCGTTTTCATGCATTATCTGATGCGATTTTCCACAATCCACTCTAACAGACTAATTAAATTATATGATAGAAATATAATTTTGGTTTTGACGATCAGATCACATGCAATAAATAACTGTCAAAATCTGGAGTGAAATCTGAAAATGTGAAGAAATAAGCAATGTTTTGGTTTTTGCGGGTATGTCCCATAACCAATCAGATTTTTACCGCTGGCCGAGCCAGCCGTTCCTTATCAATTGTTTTGTTGGAGTGCTTTCTTGAGTGCTTAAGCCACTTTGTGTGCGCCATACAGTCAATAACGGTATTATACAAGCAGTTTGTGTCCCAGTTAGGAGGTCAGTCAGTAGTTGCTGCAAACACGGAGGTACCAAGACAGCACACATGGATGTGCTCCAAATGGGTAGATTTGGATTTCTAAAGGGACTCTGTGGGTGTGTGTGCATGCCTGTATTTTAAACCTTTTTTCAACCATTTTGTTGGAGCGCTTGGTTGAGTGCTCAACCCACTTGGTGAGTGCTCGTCAAGCTTCAGTCTCTGCAAGCTTCAATGGTGATACCCTGAAGATGTCTTCTGGAGAACTGAGCCACTCAGTTCTCTGCAAGAGACATCTCTGGAGTTAGAAAGGCAAAATAAATTGTGGGATTAGAATGAATTCAAGAGAGAATTTAAAAATGTTTTCAGCGGCTGCAAAATACAAAGCAATGAATCGCCACACCACGGCATAATTTCCGAGAGGTACGCATGCTTGCTCTAAGCAATCTAGCCTGGGATGGAATCTCAACCCAGCTATAAACTGTCATCGCAGTGTTTCGCAGGAATGTGATAAATCAATGTGTGTGCCATCTCTTGGATGGACGTTAAACTCTCTCCCACCGTCTGCCTCTCTATCCCACCCCTGTCCCTCTCTCCCATCCCACCCTCTCCCATCCTCTCCCATTTCTCTCTCTCCTACCCCTCTCCCTTTCACCCTTCCCTTCTCTCTCCCACCCCTCCCCCCTTACCCTCGCTCTCACTCACCCACCCACCCCCTCTCTCTCTCTCTCCCATCCTCTCCCTCCCATCCCTCTGCCACTCAATCTCCGTCCTCTTTCCCTCTCCCCCTTCCCTTAAAATTCTCATCGGCAAAGTGATGGTTTGTATTTCCTAGTTCAGAAAAAAAGACGAAACAATCTCTATATCCTGCTTCCAGTGTGTTGATGCTTCCCCTCTGGTTTGGATTACAAATATCCCGCTCCCTGTTGGTCAAATAATGCATCGGTTAGTAATCTGTTACTGACTGCAATTTTCCACAAACCGTTCCTCATTGTTTGGCTTTTGCCATCAGTGACCAGTGGTTGTTGCCATGGCTTGTGGTAACACTATGGAATCTTTCAGGTTCACAAAGAATGAGTGGGGCACACTAAAGTGTCCACGATCAATGATCGTTGAGAGTTTTGCAGCGCATTGCAGCAGTAGCGATAGATTATGACACTGACTTATCTTGGTGTGGTTTGACTAGTGAGGGGAAAGGGATCAATCCACAGAAATACAGTGTAAAGCAGCCACAAACAACTGTTTCGAAAAAGCAGCATAACATCGGGTTTTTGTGAAAAGTGTCCCGCCTCAAGTAAAGTCGGTTTTTGAAACTGCGTTATATTACTGCATATTATTTCTGCAATAATATTTTTTGATGAACGTTTCTGCAAACGTTTCCAGATTTTAACCTTAAAACTTAATCACTTATTTCATTCGACTATCCCTTTGGCTGGCTGGTCGTGCAGCTTGATATGATATGCCAAAGGGAGGGTAGAATGAAATAACAGTGATTAAGTTTTAAGGTTAAAATCTGGAAACGTTTGAAGAAATATATTTATATATACAGTATATATACATGTATAAATAGCCACACACACACACACACATACACATACACATACACATACACACACACACACACACACACACACACACACACACACACACACACACACACACACACACACACACACACACACTGTGAGACCTAGTTGGCTGGACAGGATAGCCAGGCAACCACTTGTAGGCACGGATGACCCACAGAATATATAATGGAGAAGAAAGTAAATACCTATGGATTTGTTTTTTTCGGACCATGAACAAACTTTGGTACATTTTTGGGGGTCCTAGTTGTGGTCAAGTGGGGGTGATAAAGTGATTGGGGGTGATAAAGGTTGTGGTCAAGTTTCATCAAAATTTTGTGTTTCAGAAAAGAAAGCAAATACATATTTGGGGGGGGGTTGCCCCCCCCCGTAGAACCCCTTTGACCCCTTTTTCATGTCATGAACAAACTTTAGTTCATCATGGGCAATGAAGGTGGTGGTCAAGTTTCACCTGAATTGCGTGTGTAGTTTCTAAGAAGAAAGCAAATACATGTTTTGGGGGGCAACCCCCCCCCCCATAAACACGCTCTGTGGACCCCCTCAGATCCCGTTTTTTTATGCGATCACAGGTGATGAAGGTTGTGGTTAAATTTCATTGGAATCATATGTGTAGTTTCTGAGAAGAAGTTGCAAGGATTTGTGGACGGACAGACAAACTAACGACATGCCATCCCATTAGCTCCCCATAATTACATTGCAGGTGAGATAAAAACCATCCCTGGGAATATTATTACAAACGAACTACAGTTGGAAGCTGTCCGGGACTCAGTAAGGATCCTGAAACTTTGAGAACAGAAAACTTCCCAGCTTGGTCCATGAATCGTGACCCTTTACTGAAATGAAGGTGCATGCTTTGAGACTGCCCTGGCAGCACTCCATTCCACATTCTGAAACCCACACATGTAGATTCCAATCAACGACATACACACACACACACACACACACACACACACACACACACACACACACACACACACACACACACACACACACCTGGTCGGTCTCTGTTTGACCTCCTGAAACCCACCCACCACACAGGAGGTAGCAGGAAACAACAGCAACTTGCAAATACACACATGCGTGCGTACACACACACACACACACACACACACACACACACACACACACACACACACACACACACGCACACACTGACATTTATCTGTGTAGATTCCTGTGTACATTTCATTCCCCAAGCTGAGGACATTTGGACAGATGCCAAACGGTTTGATGTCTGCTTTGTGTGGTCCACGAGAGCTCAAATTATCCAAAAATGATGCTGATGATTGAACACACACATTGCGTGCATGTCGCATTGTCCAAATCCGATGCATTTTGCATGGTACTGCTAACCCATGTGGTATATATCAATTGCAGCTTATTGAGATGCCTGTATGCTGGTTTTGACATTTCATGTTCGGAAATGCATATGAACCAAATCATTGTCTTCGCACAACTCCCATGTCCAGGGAACATACGATTACATATTCGGTTGACAGACTGTTAACCATGTCGATAAGTCTTCATTAATACTACTCGTAATTGACATGCAGTATTGTGAAAGGTAACACATGTAACTTGTCAAACTTTACTTAATTTTCTATGGGCAAATGAAGACTTTAAAAATGAAAACGTCGAAATTGTAACGTTGCTGCCATAGAATTTGCCAGGTGGGAAATGACTTTGATCGGTGAGGAGTGTTATCCTGACGTGGTAGTGAGGTTAGATATATTTACCCCCCAAAATAAATGCACCACATTAGGCATGCTTAACGGCAATAATGCATTCATATCGTGTTTTACTTTCCTAAACTCCACCAAAGCATTCCCTTCAATCTGTTGCAAAATGCACATGCAGAAATAATCGTAATATTGTGTTTCCTTTTTCTTAACTGGATATTGGATTTCAACGTGGCCCTTTGCTCAACTATTATTTCACTGGAATGCTCATTGTGATGTTGGGATAATCAAGTCGAATCTCATTGGATAACAAGGCTAAACATTCATCAATCCATTGGTGCTGCCAAGTTTCAAAGCACTTCAAACCTATCCCTTTCTCAGAGTTCAGAGGTTAAGTTAGACTTCACAGTCTACAGCCCTGATTATATATTTTTTTATTTAGGCAGAACACCGGCACACGATGGTCTTTTTTCTCTTCTCCAAAGGTAGGTTCAGTGCTGTCAAAACAACCCCATGGCAATGGTTACACTGGGTGATCTGCCTTTGCCTTCCCAAAGGTAGGCAGAGCAGGGATTTTGAATTTGTTCAGGGTGCCAGTTATAACTCGTCCACTATTTGTGAAAGACGCTGTGGGATATTTAATATCCACAACCTATTGCGGATGTACACCCACCTTATTGTCAATCCAATGGACGGTTACCTTTGTGATGCAACACCGTGCCTGCACAGTACCAATCCGACAGTTTATGGTCGGGTCGAGAATCAAACCGAGGTTGGACAGTTCAAAGGTAAGTGTGCACCATCCTTTTGGTCATGCAACGGTCTATTAATCACAAAACATCACATGACATATCATGGCCCATAAGGATAACAAGCCTAAAGGATTGTCCAGAAAGTGAATTTGAACCAAAAATTGCATAATCAAATATAATTGTTCTATTCCATCTTTCCTCATTACTTCCCACCATTCGTGAAATTAAATGAATCAAGGAGCACAGGAATGAATGAATACTGCGTTATTCTTTGATTACAATTAAAATCTTGTTGCTTTGATGCCATCAGCTCACCTCATATTCGATGACACCCATTGATATTATCAAAATTATATTACGACACAATAAGCCTTCACAAAATATTTAAAAGGATAACTTTTCTTTTAATAATTCTTTGAAGCTCCGACATGCCTCTTGTTAATTTTCAGCCCCTCAAAGGGAATTCTCAAGAGTTTCCACATTCGGAAAGAAACCAATGACTCTTTGCATTCTGTGCTTATTACCATGAGCTGCACAGCTTTGTTTTCCCCCCAAGAAGTTCATTGCTTTTCCAGATTAAATAAGTCTTTGATGTGCATCCAAAATTCCATTGTCCTTTGTCTCCTCGGCAAAATCTGCTGAAACTTGTTACACAAACAGCATTATAAGGCAGAACAAAAGGAATGGAATAAGAAGAGAATAACTTCAATCATGTGTTACCTATATGCTTGGCAGGTTCCATCAGCAGTTCATACATTGGCAGCTTATTATGGCACCTGGGACCCCAATTGGTACCAGCCAATCAAATGTAATAGCTGTTGGGACATCTTGGGTCTTTGGCGCATTATTCTGTCTGGCATTGAATGCTGAAGAGGTCTCGTGACAGAAACTGCATAGTTGTGCCCACTTATTGTCTGGATAATTTTTATTTCACACAATATGGTTAATAATTGACACTATGTTTGGCTCGAGATATTCATATCTGGCAGAAAGCATGAACATGTGCATCAAGGGGTTTTCAAATATGCCGATTTCAAAAAAATATGGAAACAAGTTGCCTTCCTGATGAAAAATCAAATTGAAATACGTACATTAAAACATTCAAGTTTGAAATCTTTTTACTTTGACTGAAGCATGATTCTACATCTTGTATTCTTTTTGCAAAAATTGATTTTTGTAGAACATTTCAAATGGTATATCTAGGGTCAGTGTGCTCCTTTCGTTTAACATAAATGAGGGCCAGTCAATAAGTAACCTTAAAAGGCGATATAAATTCGAGAATGTAATGTGTGTACTTGTAGACGACATATGATATATCTATGGGTAAGAGTTATGTTTTGCCTGTTTTAGATCTGGCAACATTGAGTGTATGATGTCAGTAGAGCAGTTCCAAGATGGCAGCTTCCTGAGAAGCATGCACCAGGGAGGAGCAACGTTCCGTCATTCGTTTCTTGGGAAGTGAGGGTATGAATCCCAGTGAAATCCATCGCAGAATGAAAATGCAATATAGTGACATATGTTTATCACTGCAGCAGGTGTACGACTGGGACAGGAAGTTTAAAAGTGGAGTGTCCAGTGTGGCAAACGCTGCTTGCACGGGCCGGCCTCACACGGCCGACACGCCAGAAATGGTTACAGGAGTTGAGCACATGCTAAGGGAAAACTGTCACATTACACTGGATGAAGTGGTCTCTGAATTGAACATTAGCCATGGTTCAGCACATCATATCATTCACAACATGTTGGGGTTCTGCAAATTGGTGGGTGCCCAGACAAATCACAACTGAACTGAAAGAATGGCGAGTGGACTCATGTGAAGAACTTCTGTGACATTACGAAACAGAAGGTGACGCTATCTTACAACACGTAGTGACTGGGGATGAAAGCTCGGTCCACAACTTTCAGCCAGAAACGAAGAGGGCAAGCAAAGAGTGGTGCCATTCAACTTCACCGAAGCCCAAAAAATTCTACACACAGCTGTCCACTGGAAAACTGATGATGTTACTCTTCTGGGATAGCCGAGGACCACTTGTGGAGCATTACATGCCCAGACGGACCACAGTCACCCGTGCATCATACTGTGACCTCCTTTAAAATCATCTGAAACCAGCAATTGGATCAAAACGTTGTGGACTACTCACTACCGGTGTTTTGCTGCAGCATGACAATGCTCGGCCTGTGCTACAGATGCAACAATCAAGGACATGCATTTTGAGTGTTTTCTTCATCCACCCTACTCGTCAGACCTCACCCCTTTGGATTACCACATCTTTGGGCCACTTAAAGAGGCGCTTGGTGGAACCACTTTCTGATCCGATGAAGAGGTCCAAGAGGCAGTTCTCGAATGCTTACACAAACAGCCAAACCATTTTTTTTTTTCAAGAGGAATGAAGGCCTTAGTAAAGCACTGGGGAGCAAGCAGCCTTGCCACTTGGTGAGCAGCTTGTAGAGTGCTCACCACTTGGCAAGCACACTACAAGCTGTTTGGTTGTTTGGTTCCAAGCCATAGTCATACACAGCAAAGGTATTCGCACTATCGCTGGATATATCAATCGACTTGAACAAAGTTCAGGCCCCACTTGCCTGCGTTTGGCCCCACGTTGTTGAGTGGCGTCTTGGGCGGGCGGGGGCTCACCCACTGAAAATGTGCAATTTTATTTTACACCACGTTTCCCCTTTTTGGACGATCTTCTTTCATTTTACGACCTACCACCTCGATGCAGATAGATACATTTAAATACAATTAAAACATTTCGTTTTTAATGGTTCTTCGCCCGTTTCGTTGGAGTGCTTGCTTGAGTGCTTCTGCCACTTGGAGAGTGCTTTCAAGGTTCCATTGCAATGCCGCAGCGTGGCTCTCTGTGAGGACATCTCCAGAGTTAGGAAGGCAAAATAAATTAGACGATTACAATGAGTAAAATTGTTTTGAGTTGTTACAAA
>NC_140961.1:96236784-96239284 GCF_056783735.1 Eptatretus burgeri
ACAACGCCGCTTCACAACAACAACCACCAACCACAACGCCGCTTCACAACAACAACCACCAACCACAACGCCGCTTCACAACAACAGCCACGACCTTTACCGTCACAACTCGCCACCATCGCATCCACACTATCTCGCGCCACTCGTGGGCACCGATACTGGACTCGTGCAGGGCGCGCACCGAGCAGCGTATTCAAAAACATCACGGACTTTCCGCAGAAAACGGATCAAAAACGACTCACGCCCACTTTTGTTCCGTCCAATCGGAGAGCGTGGGCGATTTGGCCCCGCCTCCAGGGCGTTGGAGGGCGGTCGCTATATGCAAATTCATGGATCAAAAAGCATTCACGCCCACTTTTCCTCGGTCCAATGGGGAGCCAGTTAGAGGTGAAGGGTCGGAGGCAAAGGGTCAAGGGTGAAAGAGCGAAGCCACGGGGCTTATATAAACGGCTGCGTTCGTCAGTAAAGTTCAGTGTGCGGAGTTCAAGAGAGTCGTCGGTGGAGCTGGAAAGAAGTGGGAGAAGTCAAGAGTGAAGAGTTGGGACGAGCCAAGAGAGGAGACGGAGAGGGCGAGTAGACGGAGCTGTGGAGAGGTGACGGCGGCGAAGGCGGACGAGGGGGTGCTCGCGTCGGTGCCGGGAGCTGCAGAGGGAGAGCCCAGCAACGCGACCGAGGTCGAGGAGGAGACGCTCGCCGCGGGACCCGAGACAGCGTGATATCCTCCTTCCCCCGAGCATCAGCAACCCCCTCCTGTTTCCCCCCGCGCTGAGATAGTGCGACAAAGGGGGCCCCTTTCCCACCCCCTACCAGACACTGTCCGCGAGGACCGCGGAGTTGAGGCACCACCGCCACTTCGCGTCTCATCATCAGACGGGTAGGCCCGACCCGGTCTCGGCCCCAGGCCCGCCTCATCCTTGAGGGTGGTTCTTTTTCTTTTGTTTTGGGTACATGTGTTGTCGGCGCCGTCTGTGAAGTAAAATTGTATAAGTGTTGCCGTGTGCTCGGTAGTCGGATAGATCTGCATTGTTGCATTTGCTTTTTGTGTAATATTGTGTTTCTTCTTCTATGACATGTGCTTTTGGTGTAATTGTATATGAGTGCTTCCCGTTCATCGCGAAATAAATGTGAGTTATGTTGAACTGTTTTCCCGCTTCGCTTCGTCTTTTCTTTCATTGAATCTCCATCTTGCTTCACGTAAAGGGTTGGTCGTGGGCTAAAACGCCCGATAATTAATCGAACCGTCGAGGCCGACGAATAACACCGCTCGGTTATCCCGATAGTACGGAACGGGTCGCTTAAAGTGGCCCGTGTCCGAAGTCGACCTGCGGCGAGGTGCGATCGCCTGGTCTACCCTCCGTGTGGGTACTTAGGTAGGTCGAATTTGGCGAGCAACCCTATCCCACGCGGGGGCCGATTGGCACGATCGTGGTGAGACCGAAAGGTCCACCCGTGACTGGTTCCCGGCGTTAGCCCGAGAGGGTCACGACTGGATTGTCCGTCCGGTGGGCGACGTGCCGCGATTCGAGTTACGTGGCCGTTCGCACGCCGGCGGGCGCGAATCCGCAACAGTATGTATGTATATATATATATATATATATATATATATATATATATATATATATATATATATATATATATATATATATATATATATATATATATATATATATATATATATATATATATATATATATATATATATATATATATATATATATATATATATATATATGTGTTTATATATATATATATGTGTTTATATATATATGTGTTTATATATATATGTGTTTATATATATATGTGTTTATATATATATATATATATATATATATATATATATATATATATATATATATATATGTGTTTATATATATATATATATAGATATATATATATGTGTTTATATGTATATATGTGTTTATATGTATATATATATATATATATATATATATATATATATATATATATATATATATATATATATGTATTGGTGCAGCCAGGTGTATACCGAGAAACCAGCTTGTCACTCAGAGGGATTAATCCGAGGTTGTCCTCGGTAGATCTGGACCTGGGGCCACCGCTCACAATTAACGTTGTGGTACGGTGGGTTCTTTTAAAACCACGAACACCACCCAGTCAACCACGAGTTCCAGTGTCCGCCGTGTAATTATTCCGTTTAACCAGAGGTCACGTGGTTACCTGAGTGGGGAGCGCACCTTCGGCAAAGCACCAACGTTATCTGATTAGATTTAAATTAGGGTGGCCAAGCGTTTTAACCGCTGGTGCGTGCCGACAATTTTTTCGTCAAATCTGTGGTAATTCCCTCCCAGTCTATCTCGGTACAAACAATGCTCGATCAACGGAAGGAAATGACAAACACGGACAGGTTGGAAATCTACAAATAATTTATTAATAATAAAATAAATAAATAAAAAGAACCTTTTATTTGCTGAGGTAAATAAAGAATGAATTTCAAAGCAAAATCAATCAAAATGCCAGG
>NC_140961.1:96249284-96259284 GCF_056783735.1 Eptatretus burgeri
CTTTTGCAGCCACATATATATCTATACCTACCGTTAGCAGTGGTGAGTACCTACCGACAGTGGACCAAGGAGGGACAAACCACAAACCGGCAACAGGGTGTTGGGCGCCCAAGGCTCATCTATGCGCGAGGGCATCAAAGGCTATCCCATCTGGTCTGAACCGACAGAAGGTTTACTGTGGCACAAGCCGCAGAAAATTTTAATGGTGGTCAAGGGAGGAATGTGTCACAATCCACAGTGCATCACACCCTGCTGCGTATGGGCCTGCGTAGCCGCAGACTTGTCAGAGTGCCTATGATGACCCCTGTCCACCGTCGAAAGCGCCTACAATGGGCACGCAAGGGTCGGAACTGGACCTTGAAGCAGTGGAAGAAGGTCGCCTGGTCGGATGAGTCCCGTTTTCTTTTAGATCATGTGGATGGCCATGATTATGTGCGCCTTTTACCTTGAGAAGTGATGGCACCAGGATTCACTGTGGGAAGATGACAAGCCGGTGGAGAGAGTGTGATGCTCTGGACAATGTTCTGCTGGGAAACCCTGGGTCCGGCCATTCATGTGGACGTCAAGTTGACACAACTCACCTACCTCAACATCGTTGCAGACCAGGTACACCCCTTCATGGCAATGGTATTCCCTGATGGCAGTGGCCTCTTTCAGCAGGATAATACGCCCTGCCGCACTGCACACATTGTTCGGGCATTGTTTGAGGAACATGATGAAGTGTTCAGGGTGTTGCCCTGGCCTCCAAATTCTCCAGATCTCAATCCGATTGAGCATCTGTGGGATGTGCTGGACCGAGAAGTCCGATCCACGGAGGCTCCACCTCTCAACTTACAGGACTTGAAGGAACTGTTGCTAATGTTTTGGTGCGAGATACCACAGGACACCTTCAGGAGTCTTGGAGAGTCCGTGCCTCGGAGGGTCCGCGCTGTTTTGGCGGAACATGGAGGACCAACAGCATATTCGGCAGGTGGTCATAATGTTTTGGCTCATCAGTGTATATACACACATATATTATATATATATATATATATATATATATATATATAAATATATATATATATATATATATATATATATATATATATATTATAAACATATATTTCTATTTATACATATATATATATATATATATATATGTATATGTATTATAAACATATATTTGTATTTATACATATATAGATACATATATATATATATATATATATATATATTTATATATATATTTATATATATATGTATATATATAGATTTATAGATATAAATATATACAGTATATATTTACAGTATATGTGTATATATATATATATATATATATATATATATATATATATATATATATATATATATATATATATATGTATATATATATATAGATATATTTATATATATGTATATATATATATATATATATAGATATATATATATATATATATATATATTTATATATATATATATATATATATATATATATAGATATATTTATATATATGTATATATATATATATATAGATATATATATATATATATTTATATATATATATATATATATATATATATATATATATATATATATATATATATATATATATATAGATATTTATATATATATGTATATATATAGATTTATAGATATAAATATATACAGTATATATTTACAGTATATGTATATATATATATATATATATATATTTATATATATATGTATATATATATATAGATATATATAGAGATATATATATATATATATATATATATATATATATATATATATAGATATATATATATATAGATATATATATATATAGAGATATATATATATATATATATATATATATAGATATATATATATATATATATATATATATATATATATATATATATATATATATATATATATATATATATGTATATATATATATATATATGTATATATATATATATATATATATATATATATATAGATTTATAGATATAAATATATATATATATATATATATATATATATATATATACATACATATATACCGGGCGTAGTGGCGTGCGCCTGTAAGTGCGCCACTCGGAGGCTTGGGTTGGAGGATCGCTTGAGGACGGGAGCTCTGCTCTGCACTGGGCCGCGCTCTGAGAGGGTGTAGGGCAGCCCGTAATCATGGCAAAACCCAATCCATATCCCTGTGTCGAAAGAGGCGACCAGGGTTACGTTAGGAAGGGCATCCGGCATAAAACCTTTGCCAAATCAGTATGTGGATCATAACTGATGATCCGCTGTGGCGACCCCTAATGGGAGCAGCCGAAAGAAGAAGAAGAAGAAGAAGAAGAAGAAGAAGAAGACATGTATACATACAGTGGGGAGAACAAGTATTTGATACACTGCCGATTTTGCAGGTTTTCCCACTGACAAAGCACCAAGAGGTCTGTAATTTTTATCAAAGGTACACTTCAACTGTGAAAGACGGAATCGAAAACAAAAATCCTGAAAATCACATTGTATGATTTTTAAATCATTAATTTGCATTTTATTGCATGAAATAAGTATTTGGTCACCGACCAACCAGGAAGAATTTCGGCTCTCACAGACCTGTTAGTTTTGTCTTGAAGAAGCCCTCCCATTCTCCACTCATTACCTGTCTTAAATTCATCTGTTTGAACTCGTTATCTGCATAAAAGACAGCTGTCCACACTCAATCAATCAGACTCCAACCTCTCCACAATGGACAAGACCAGAGAGCTGTCTTAGGACATCAGGGACAAAATTGTAGACTTGCACAAGGCTGGGATGGGCTACAGGACAATAGGCAAGCAGCTTGGTGAGAAGGCAACAACTGTTGGCGCAATTATTAGAAAATGGAAGAAGTTCAAGATAACAGTCAATCTCCCTCGGTCTGGGGCTCCATGCAAGACCTCACCTCGTGGAGCCTCAATGATTATGAGAAAGTTGAGGGATCAGCCCAGAACGACATGGCAGGACCTGGTCAATGACCTGAAGAGAGCTGGGACCACAGTCTCAAAGAAAACCATAAGTAACACACTATGCAGTCATGGATTAAAATCCTGCAGCACACGCAAGGTCCCTCTGCTCAAGCCAGCGCATGTCCAGGCCCATCTGAAGTTTGCCAATGACCATCTGAATGATCCAGACGAGGAATAGGAGAAGGTCATGTGGTCTGATGAGACCAAAATAGAACTTTTTGGTTTAAACTCCACTCGCCATGTTTGGAGGAAGAAGAAGGATGAGTACAACTCCAAGAACACCATCCCAACCGTGAAGCATGGAGGTGGAAACACCATTCTTTGGGGATGCTTTTCTGCAAAGGGGACAGGACGACTGCACCCTATTGAGGGGAGGATGGATGGGGCCATGTATCGTGAGATCTTGGCCAACAACCTCCTTCCCTCAACAAGAGCATTGAAGATGGGGCGTGGCTGGGTCTTCCAGCATGACAACGACCCAAAACACACAGCCAGGGCAACTAAGGAGTGGCTCCGTAAGAAGCATCTCAAGGTCCTGGAGTGGCCTAGCCAGTCTACAGACCTGACCCAATAGAAAATCTTTGGAGGGAGCTGAAAGTCTGTGTTTCCCAGCGACAGCCCCGAAACCTGAAAGATCTGGAGAAGATCTGTATGGAGGAGTGGGCCAAAATCCCTGCTGCAGTCTGTGCAAACCTGGTTAAGAACTACAGGAAATGTCTGATCTCTGTATATGCAAACAAAGGTTTCTGTACCAAATCTTAAGTTCTGTTTTTTTGATGTGATGTATCAAATACTTATTTCATGCAATAAAATGCAAATTAATTATTTAAAAATCATACAATGTGATTTTCAGGATTTTTGTTTAAGATTCCGTCTTCCACAGTTGAAGTGTACCTATGATAAAAATTACAGACCTCTACATGCTTTGTAAGTGGGAAAACCTGCAAAATCGGCAGTGTATCAAATATTTGTTCTCCCCACTGTATGTATGTATATATATGTTGTCGCGGATTCGCGCCCGCCGGCGTGCTGACGGCCACGTAACTCGAATCGCGGCACGTCGCCCACCGGACGGACAATCCAGTCGTGACCCTCTCGGACTAACGCCGGGAACCAGTCACGGGTGGACCTTTCAGTCTCACCGCGATCGAGCCAATCGGCCCCCGCGTGGGATAGGGTTGCTCGCCAAATTCGACCTACCTAAGTACCCACACGGAGGGTAGACCGGGTGATCGCACCTCGCCGCAGGTCGACTTCGGACACGGGCCACTTAAGCGACCCGTTCCGTACTATCGGGATAACCGAGCGGTGTTATCGTCGGCCTCGACGGTTCGATTAATTATCGGGCGTATTCAGCCCACTACCAACCCTTTACGTGAAGCAAGATGAGGATTCAATGAAAGAAATGACGAAGCGAAGCGGGAAAACAGTTCAACATAAAGCACATTTATTCGCGATGAACGGAAAGCACACATATACAATTCCACCAAAAGCACATAGAAAAGAAGAAGACAAAAAGCAAATGCGACAATGCAGATCTAATACCGACTACGCGAGCACACGGCAACACTTATACAATTTTACTTCACAGACGGCGCCGACAACACACATTCCCAAAGCAAAAGAAAAGAGAACCACCCTCCAGGATGAGGGGGGCCTGGGGCCGAGACCGGGTCGGGCCTACCCGTCTGATGATGAGGCGCGAAGTGGCGATGGTGCCACAACTCCGCGGGCCTCGCGGACAGTGTCTGGTAGGGGGTGGGAAAAGGGGCCCCCTTTGTCGCACTATCTCAGCGCGGGGGGGAAACAGGAGGGGGTTGCTGATGCTCGGGGAAAGGAGGATATAACCCTGTCTCGGGTCCCGCGGCGAGCGTCTCCTCCTCCACCTCGGTCGCGTTGTTGGCCTCTCTGGTGCGCAGCTCCCGGCACCGACGCGAGCACCCCCTCGTCTGCCTTCGCCGCCGCCGCCTCTCCACAGCTCCGTCCTCTTCACTCCGACTCCGCGAACTCCCAACTGCACTCCTTCCAACGCACAGGACGACTCTTTTCTGACGAACACAGCCGCTTATATAAGCCCCGTGGCTTCGCCTTTGACCCCCTGCCTTCGACCTTTCACCTCGCTCCCCATTGGCCCGAGAAAAAGTGGGCGTGAATGCATTTTGATCCATGAATTTGCATATAGCGACCGCCCTCCAACGCCCTGGAGGCGGGGCCAAATCGCCCCTTGCTCACCGATTGGACGGAACAAAAGTGGGCGTGAGTCGTTTTTGATCCGTTTTGGGAGCGGAAAGTCCGTGGTTTTGTACACGCTGTTCGGCGCGCGCCCTGCACGAGTCCAATACCGGTACCCACAAGCGGCGCAAGAACGGTGGCGATGCGACGGTTGCGAGGTGTGACGGTAAAGGTCGTGGCTGTTGTGGTGAAGCGGCGTTGTGGTGGGTGGTTGACGTTGTGACGACTGTTGAGACGTGGTTGGTGGTGGTAATCATGGCGGTTGGTCCAAAATAAAGATAGTAAAAGAAAAACGGCTATCCTGAAGAGTCGCAGCCCTCATGAATGACATTTATTCCCTCTAGACAACGGGTTTGGGCCTAACTACACATATACTTACCGAGATATCTCACCTAAGGGACCTGAATGGTGGTTTGCGAATTTGGTCAACCACAACAATATATATATATATATATATATATATATATATATATATATATATATATATATATATATATATATATATGTATATATATACAGTAAGTCCTCGCTAACCGGAAGTTCGCATATCGTAGTTTCGATTATTCGTAATTTAGTTTTAATGACTAATTTTTCAATTATCGCAAACATTTTATGCCTATCGTAATGTCATTGCAAGGAAAATAGCAAAAAAAAGTTTCAAACTGCCTGCAAAAAACAACAATCACACAGGATGCGCATAAACACACTTTCACTTTACTGCGCATGTACTGTACGCTGTACTGTACGTATTCTCTTCACGCTCGCCTGCATACCTTCCAGTATGAATCCCAAGCGACCCGCAAGTCTTTTGCCGAGCACACCTCGTTTCAAGCGACAACGAAAGGCTGTCACATTGAAGGTGAAATTGGATATAATTAAAAGACATGAACGAGGTGAAGGGACAACGGAAATCGGCCGTGCGCAGCAATCGCTGCATCGACTGTACATTCGATCGTTCAAAGTTCGGCAAAGATAAAGAAAACATCACAGATTGCGACCAGTTCGAGTGCAACGACACTAACGAGAATGAGAGATGGTGCCATGCACAACATGAAGCGTTTATTATGTGTGTGGATAGAAGATCAAACTAAACGTCGCATGCCTTTATTTCTTGCAGTGATTCAAGAAAAAGCGCGTAGTTTGTGGAACGATTTAAAGAAGAAACAGGAAGCTGAAGGAAAGGGTGAAGGCGCAGAGACCTTCACAGCTCGCCGAGGCTGGTTCATGAGGTTTTGTCATCGCGCCAACCTCCACAACCTGAAGTGTAGCGGTGAGGCAGCAAGTGCGGACCATGCTGCCGCATCAGAGTTTCCAGCAAAGTAGAAGAAGATGATTGAGGAGGGGGGTTACTCACCGAAGCAAGTCTACAATATTGACGAAACCGGATTGTTTTGGAAAAGAATGTCCTCCCATACATACATCGCACGAGAAGAAAAGACTGCTCCAGGGTTTAAAGCAGCAAAGGACAAGCTGACCTTATTACTCGGTGGAAATGCAGAAGGGGATGTAAAACTCAAGCCGCTTCTTGTTTACGTTTCTGAAAACCCACGAGCGCTAAAGGGTTTCCTCAAGCCACAACTTCCCGTAATATGGCGGTCAACTACAAAGGCTTGGATGACTGGGGCATTGACCCACGATTACGTGATCAATTACTTCTCCAATCATGTTGAGAAGTACTCCAAAGAGAACAACATTGACAACAAATCTTTGCTGCTTGTAGACAATGCTCCTGCCCATCCTCAGCAAATGGAAGACTGGTGTGAAAACGTGCAGGTAGTATTTTTACCACCAAATACTACCTCACTTTTACAGCCTATGGATCAGGGAATTATTGCTGCTTTTAAAGCCTATTATGTTAAGCATACCATGCTGCAGCTTATCAAAAAAACTGATAAGGACAAGCTATCAATCAAGGAGTTTTGGCGAACATACAACATAAAAATGGCTTTGTAAAACATTAAGGATTCATGGGCGGAGGTGAGTGCCTCCACAATGAACGCTGTGTGAAAGAAAGAGTGGCCTGAGTGTGTCCACAATTTCTCGGGGTTTGCTGATGTTCCGTTGATTACAAGTCAAATTGTAGACCTGGCGCAGGAGGCTGGTTTTGAAGAGGTTGACGAAGAGGACGTGGATGACTTACTGGAGTCTCATGCAGAACCCTTAAGCAATGAAGATCTTATGGAGTTGGAACAGCAGTGGGCTCTTGAGGAAGAAGAAGATGCTGTGACACCTTCATCCAAGCATCTCACCATGAAAAAGCTCAGCCAAATCCTCAGCTCGTTTGAAAATGCCATAGAATTTGTTATCGAGCAAGATCCAAATCTTAAAAGGAGCACTGATTTTAGCCGTGTTCTTAATGATGCCCTTTGTTGCTACAAGGAACTTTATGCAGCAAAGAAAAAGAAAGCCATCCAGCCCACTCTCCATGCATTTTTCAAGCCAAAAGATGCAGCACCAACTCCATCCACCATCCAGGATGCTCCTTCAACCAGCTGCCAAGAGACCGTTCCCACTGGTGAAGAAAGTGACAGCACAGTGTCAAGTGAAGAGGGGGACGATTCTGCCACTCCGCAAATGTGACTTGTCCACCGTAATCAACTCCGTTCCTCCAGCCTCGGGGTAAGTCGCCACTACTCGAGGAGTGTGTTTTGTTTATATGCGTTTATGTCCAAAAAATTTCGAGCCAAAAACACATCCCCCCTTTAACACATTGGTTTCTATGGGAAAATATGTTTTGTTTAACACAGTTTCGCTTATCATAAGGTTTTCCAGGAACGCAAACCTTGCGAAAAGCGAGGACTTACTGTATATATATATATATATATATATATATATATATATATATATATATATATATATATATATATATATATATATATACATATTGTTGCGAATTCGCGCCCGCCGGAGTGCGAGCGGCCACGTAACTCGAATCGCGGCATGTCGCCCACCGGACGGACAATTCTGTCGTGACCCTCTCGGACTAACGCCGGGAGCTAGTCACGGGTGGGCCTTTCGGCCTCACTACGATCGTGCCAATCGGCCCCCCGCGCGGGATAGGGTTGTTCGCCAAATTCGATCTACCTAAGTACCCACGCGGAGGGTAGACCGGGCGATCGCACCTCGCCGCAGGTCGACTCCGGGCACGGGCTACTTAAGCGACCCGTTCCGTACTATCGGGATAACCGAGCGGTGTTATCGTCGGCCTCGACGGTTCCGATTAATTATCGGGCGTATTAAACCCACTACCAACCCTTTACGTGAAGCAAGATGTAGATTCAATTAAAGAAAAGACGAAGCAAAACGGGAAAACAGTTCAACATGATGCACATTTATTCTGCGGCACACGGTGTGCACACATATACAATTAAACAGAATGCACATATATCAAATGCTACAAAAGAAACACAACAATGCAGATCTACAACCGACTACGCGAGCACACGGCAACACTTACACAGTTTTACTTTACAGACGGCGCCAACAACACATTTACTCAAACGTAAAAGAAAAGGGCCACCCTCAAAGACAAGGGGGCAGACGGGGCCTGTGGGCCAATATTTGCGCGGGACCTGAAAGAGCGGTCAGGTCCGCGAGACCGGTGGATCCTACCCGTGTCTTTGTGATGAGCCGCCAATGTGGTGGCGCAGCGGCGCCCCGACTCCGCGCTCCTTCGTGGGTTTCGTTGGCACTGCTTGGAGTGGGGTGGAAACGGGCCCCCCCTTTTCGCACTATCTCAGCGCAGGGGAAAAAAAGGGGGGAATTGTTGATGCTCTGGGGAAAGAGGATAGCTGGCGTGCTTGGGTCCCGCGACGAGCGATTCCACTGCGAGCTCGTCGCCGACCGCCGTCTTCCTTGCCTCGGACCCGAGCTATTCGGTCTCTTCCGCCATTCTCCTCAGCCGACTGCAGAAAACCACCTGTACGCCCTCGCCTCCCGACTCACTCCCCGCTCCTCCAAGGCTGACTCTGCGCTCAAACCGACTCGACCGTGCTCCAGGCTTCCTCTCTCTACAGCTCCCCGACAGACTTCGAACCCCGACAGACTGCGAACCCCGACAGACTCTTCTCTCCAGACCCGACTTGACTGCCAGCTCCACTCGGCTCTCTGACCTCTCCAGACTGACTCTTTTCAAACTGACTCCCAAATTCGCCCCGCACTCGGCGCTTTATAGGCCGGCAGGAGAACCCATATGCAAATTTCTGGATTAGAACGAGCTCGGGGGTGGAGCCACGCTCACCCATTGGACGGAGAAAAAGGGGCGTGAGTCTCCCCTGATCCTAGAATTTGCATATCGCGATTCTACACCGACGCGCCTGGAGGCGGGGCCAAATCGCCCCGCGCTTGCTGATTGGACGGATCAGAAGTGGGCGTGTAGCATTCCTGATCCGAATTCTCCTCGGAAAGGCCGCATTTTGCACTCGCGGCTCGGCGCGCGTCCCGTACGAGGCCAGGACAGCCTGACGCTCGGTGCTCACAAGTGGTGCGGGAATGGCCGCAGAAGGAGGAGAGGTGAAGGTGGTGGAGTGTTTATGGTGGTGGTTTATGGCCATGGCGACGTTTGGAATGGCGGTGATGCGATGTTTGCGGGAGCGAGTTGTGAAGGTAAAGGTCGTGGCTGTTGGCGTTGTTGTTGTGAAGCGGCGTTGCGGTTGGTGGTTGTTGTCTGATGGCGGTTGAGATGTGGTTGGTTCAAAATAAAGATGGAACAGAAAAACGGCTATCTCAAAGGGTCGCAGCCCGAATGAATCACATTTATTCCCTCTAAACAATTGGTTTGGGCTAACGACACATG
>NC_140961.1:96261784-96291784 GCF_056783735.1 Eptatretus burgeri
ACTGAAACAGAACAAATTTTGCAAGCACAACTATGTGAAGTTCAAAATGACATTTTCCTGCTTTTTTCTCTGGCAAATTTGTCAATGATACTGTTACGTTTGAGGGGGGGGGGGTATGCATTCAAAGGGTAATTAGGATGTTTAATTAGGTATGCCATGCTGTTCGAGTTTACCAGGATCTCGATGTAATAAGTAGCAATTCAGTGGTGATAAGTTGTCTAGTAAATGTTCATTTCTTCAAGGGGGAAATGATAATTGTCACGTAATTAGATAGGGACACAGGATAGGGTAAGTGTGTTTCGTAAACCCCTTTTAGTAGTCCCTGGAGGCTGGCCGTGACATCACAGGACAGTGCAGCGGATGGCTCCGCCCCGTGATCACGATTGGCAGAAGGCGACGGCGGTGGGCCAATAAACGGCTCGATTGGAAGTGACGAGGACGGGAGGATAAAAAGGTTCTGTTCGGGTCGAAAAAGGAAGAGGACGAAGATCGGGACAAAAAGATCGTGTTTTTTTGGTGTGGAGGCTGTTGCGCGGGAAGCGTACTTGTTGTTGTGCTGATTCGATCGTGTTCTTCATCGTGTCTTGGAGCCTTGCTGAGCCTCGTGCCTCACCTTGGTTGGCTCTGGGGTTCTGCTGACTCGGAGTACGGGGTCGAACGGCGGGCGGACCTGCCTCCCTCTCCTGCTCGCAATTTGGCGCCAGAACTGGTTCCCTGGCGGCTGTGAGCGGACTTGGGCCAAGACCAGGAGGTTGACAGCACCACGGTTTCTCCTGCCCCCCTGACGTGAGCAAGGCCAGCTCGTCCGACGCTGATCCAGGGACAGTTGCGTTCACACCACGGTCCAGCCTGACCACCAGAAGTAGCTACGTTGTGTGTGTGTGTGTGTGTGTGTGTGTGTGTGTGTGTGTGTGTGTGTGTGTGTGTGTGTGTGTGTGTGTGTGTGTGTGTGTGTGTGTGTGTGTGTGTGTGTGTGTGTGTGCATGCGTGTACTTGGCGCCTTAGAGGGTTTGAGATCTGTATATTCATTGGAATTGTCTGTGTTTTCCCCACGCCCGATCCCACACCATCCCGTCGAATCGCCCCGGATCCCTCTTCTTGCCGAGTCTTGTTATTTCTGGTTAATAATAAAAACAAATAAACATCATCAACTCAGTGAAAAGTGACTCGTGCCACCTTCCTCGTCCCGTTTGTGGTAGAGCGATTAGAACCGCCATGCTTGGGTTATAAATAAATAAACCGCCTCCATCGTTTCGGCTCATTCTACGTTGGCGGGACTGTTCAAGTTCCGTGGACGTCACAATACTGTTTTTGTCAAAGGATTGTAGGAGGTCAGATTCAATGCATAGTAATGAAAGTGAGTTTAATCTGGTTTGTCCCAAAGTTGATCTTAGGTGATTCTTCACCCTAGATAGAGTAGAGAAAGACCTCTCTCCTTGACAGTTTGTAATGAGGATGGTAAGGAACATTCTTCCCAAGATACTAATGTTTGGAAAGGCAGTTTTCAAAATACCATCTTTAGACCTCAACAAAGTGGAAATGTTTGTCACTGACCTGTCAGATTCAGAAGACAAAATGTCTTTAAACTGCAAAAATTCATCTAAAACAGATGCTTCCAGGTCACTGGAATGGGTACTGACAAGGAGTTCCAGTTGAGCTTTGAGGTCATCATAGTTCATAAAAAGGTTGTCAGCTTTGGAAGTGATTGGAGTTGTGCAGCTTTGGTTTCTTTTAACTTTCTCTTTTGTGAGCCACTCATATATTTCTTCTGGAAAGACATAATTAATCTATCTCATGAGAATCCCCAAGATTCCAAGAATAATCTGTAAGCATAAAGTAATAATAAATTAGTTCAAGTCAAGTATAAGAGATACCAATATAATAAAATAAGAACACAAAAACACACCTAATATAACAATGAAGTCCACTAAATACAACACGTTATGTCTATAATCTGCAGATAGATAGATAGATGGTGGGAAACGGGCAATTAAAATTGTACTGTTATATTTTTCGTTACCTTATTTTATTTTATTAATTTTACTATAGGGCCTGCTAGCCTACTCCTTGGCCGATCAGAGAACCCACAAGTCCCCGGTGGGCCCCCAGTTACTGGTGGGCCCTCGGCCAATGGCCTATGTTGCCAATTGGAAAATCCAGCCCTGGGGCGATGCACCATTGTGTGCCGTCCATCGGAAGAACGTGAAGCCAAAGGATCCGTCTGCAAGCGATGGTCGTTTATGGACGTTACACCTCCATGTGAACGTCAGACCTGGCCAGTAGTAGACTTAGGGCAACAACGTTCCCCAGCCGATCCCACAAGGTGGTACAAATAATTGAGGCCGTTAAAGATAGAGAACATTGTACTTTACGGTAATTCCACATATCGACGGTCCCCTGTGCCAGTGCGCATGCGCAGCCTGACCCGGAGCCAGGGATGTTGTGGGTGTTTCAACCTGTTCAATACTTGTTTGATTATTGTCGTTCCACGCTAATAAAGTGGTCGAACAAATTGAACTCTGTTCTTATTTATAATCAAACAGCTTGATGCAGTCGAGTAAAGATCGTCGGTGCTGAGGAGGACGCGACTGGGTGAAAACGGACCACGAGAACGTCGACAGTGAGTTTGGATTTCTCGGGTACTGTACCCAATCTTCGCCCCCAGGACACTGTACACACGTGTGCATCACCGAAAATAGAACGTTTACTCCAGAATAACTGTTCCTATGGCGCCGGTGGAAGCAGAGTGCCCGATCGAGGGTTGTGACTATATGGCTACACACGCAGAGGCGGCAGTGGTGGCCGCCATGTTGAGTATACACGCCACTGTGCACGTCGCCGCCCCCAGGGCGGCGAGCTCGAATGCCAAGATGGAGAAACTCAAGCGTCCCTCCATAGCACTGGCCGGAACGGGCGAGGCCTGGTCGTACTTCATAACCCGCTGGGGCGAATACAAAACAGGTACTAAGCTTGTCGGACCTGACATAGTCGCGTAGCTACTGGAGTGCTGTGAGGAGGAGCTGAGAAAGAACCTCACTCGCGCGGCGGGTCGGAGCCTCGTGGGCAGCGATGAAGAAGACGTCCTCGCCGCCATGAAGGCGCTCGCCGTCCGGACGGAGAACACGATGGTAGCTCGAGTGGCCCTGTCTAACATGCGGCAGGGACACGAGGAGCCCGTCCGGTCGTTCCACGCCCGCATCAAAGGGCAGGCGGACACGTGCAAGTATGAAATGAAGTGCACCAAGGCGGGGTGCGATCAGGTCAACGACTTCACCGAAGAGATATTGCGCAACGTGGTTGCCCGTGGCATCGCGGACCAAGCAATACAACTTGACCTACTCGGTGAGAAGAACCAGGACATGCCATTAAAGGACATGATAGAGTATATCGAGGCCAAAGAGTCTGGAAAACGCTCGGCATCGCGCCTGCTTGACACTCAGAGCACGGACGCGATCAGTAGTTCGTATCGGCGGGGAAAGCGACAGGACGTCCGCGCCAGAGTAGGAGCCAGGCCGGAAAAACGGAAGGCCAAGCCCGAAGGAGTATGCATCTACTGCGGCGAGGTGGGCCACGGCAAAACGCCTCAATGGCGCGCCAGACGCGCCGAGTGCCCCGGATACGGTAAAAGTGCCGGAAGTGTGACCGCCAGAATCACCTCGACAAGGCGTGCCTGGGCGGCCGATCGGCAAGACCCCCATCTAAGGAGACCGACGGGATGTACGACGAGCAGACGGCAGCCTTCGTCGAGCTATGCACGGTCACCATGGCCAGCACAGAGGACGAAATGCGCACGCTTCCCCTCGCTCACCACCTGTACGATGATATGTGCGATAAGTGGATGAAACGCATATCCGACCCGCAGCCATACGTCAACCTCACTCTCACCAACAAGCGCGAGGATTACAAAGCGCTGGGTTTTAACCTCCTGAAACACACCCGCGCGGTAACCCTACCCGCTATGGCAGACACGGGGTGCCAGAGCTGCCTGATCAGCATTAAAGTCGTCCAACAAATGGGCCTGAGTACCGAGGACCTCATACCTGTATCCATGACCATGAAGGCCGCAAACAACAGAGGAATTTGTATCCTCGGAGCCGTGGTAGTCAGATTCGCCGGTAACAGTGATGACGCTCGGAGATTGGAGACGCGCCAAATCGCGTATGTGACGGACTCTTCAGACCGCATCTTCCTCTCCCGCGCGGCCTGCATGGACCTGGGAATGATCTCGGACAGATTCCCGACACTCGGAGAGGTGAATCTGACAACCTCGGAATTGTGCGACTGCCCGCGACGCGCGGAGCCGCCGACCAAGCCGACCGCACTCCCCATGCCAGCGACCGAGGCCAACAGAGAGGCACTACAGTCACATTTACTCAGGATGTATGCTCAGAGCACATTCAACACGTGCCCACACCAGCCACTACCGAGAATGACCGGCCCGCCACTACGTCTTATGCTCAGTGAGAACGCGACACCGGTTGCCCATCACACTCCCATCTCCGTGGCCATACATTGGCAAGATGAGGTAAAAGCAGGCCTCGACCAGGACGTTCGGCTCGGCGTGTTGGAGGAAGTACCCGTCGGCACGCCGGTGACATGGTGTCACCGCATGGTAATTTGCGCGAAAAAGAATGGCAAGCCGCGACGCACCGTCGACTTTCAGGCCTTGAACAAGCATGCGTTCCGCGAGACCCACCACACCCAATCCCCGTTCCACCAGGCGAGACGCGTACCTAACGGGAAGCGCAAGACAGTATTCGACGCATGGAACGGTTACCATAGCGTCCGCCTACACGAGGACGACCGCCACAAGACGACCTTCATCACTCCATGGGGGCGCTACCGGTACCTATCTGCCCCACAAGGGTATATGGCATCGGGGGACGGTTACTCACGACGATACGATGAGATCGTCGCGGACATTGGTAACAAGACCAAGTGCGTAGATGACACGCTCCTATGGTCAGACACGATTGAGGGGAGCTACTTCCAGGCGGTCCAATGGCTGGATATATGCGGCCGGAATGGAATCATCCTCAACCCGGAGAAGTTTGTCTTCAGCGCACCCACGGTGGACTTCGCGGGCTTCACCATCACCATGACCGACGTGCGACCGTGCAGCCGCTACCTGGAAGCAATCCACGATTTCCCACAACCGCGTAACATCACCGACGTCAGATCGTGGTTCGGGCTTGTCAACCAGGTGGCATACGCCTTTAGTATGGCCGAACGAATGCAGCCATTCCGGAAGCTCCTGAAAAGTGGAGAACGCTTCCAGTGGTCCATGGAGTTAGAGGACATATTCCGCGAGTCGAAAGACGTGATCGTACAAGAAATCGAACACGGTGTCCGCATATTTGACAAAACTAAGCCAACATGCATCGCCACGGACTGGTCGAAGGAGGGAATCGGATTCTGGTTGCTTCAAAAGCACTGCCGATGCGTGCCAGTTAGACCATTCTGCTGCACTGATGGATGGAAAATAACCCTGGTCGGCAGCAGATTTACACACGCGGCAGAATCCAGATACGCGCCCATAGAGGGCGAGGCTCTCGCAGTCGCGGACGCCTTGGACAAAGCGCGCTACTTCGTACTGGGCTGCGAGAACCTGATCGTTGCGGTAGACCACAAACCACTGCTGAAACTCCTTTCGGACAGAGCACTTGACGACATACCCAACCCCCGCCTCAGGAACCTCAAGGAGAAGACCCTGCGTTATCGCTTCCGCATCATACATATCCCGGGCATGAAGAACAAGGCGGCAGATGCCATGTCGCGCAGGCCAGTTGGCACCACGCGACCTCCACTCATGAACCTTCCAGATGACAATGCCACCATAGCGACCCACCTCCAACCAAGCACGCACACCGACGTCCTGTCCCTCCTACGCCAAACTGAGCCGGAGTATGACGACGACGTCGAGGACAACCTGGCATGGTGTGCCGCGGGCCTCGAATCATTGCGATCAGTAACATGGGATCGCGTCAGGGAAGCCACCAGCAGCGATGGCGATATGCACATATTGGAGGGAATGACAATGAACGGCATCCCCGACTCAAAAATCGAGATGCCAGAGACAATTCGCGACTATCACCAGTACCGCGAGAACATTACATCGACAGATGGAGTGATCCTATACAAGGACCGAGTAGTCATACCACCCTCACTCCGCGGCGATGTGCTGAGCGCCCTACACGCTGCCCACCAGGGCGTATCAATGATGACCGCCCGCGCAGAATCCTCTGTATTCTGGCCAGGCATGTCGGCCGACATCAGCGCCACTCGGAAAAACTGCGAACACTGCCACCGGATGGCACCATCACAGCCTGGAGCGCCACCAACTCCACCTATTCCGGTCGTTTACCCCTTTCAGGCAGTGTGCTCGGACTTCTTTGTACACAGGGGTGCACACTACCTTGTGACAGTGGACAGATACTCGAACTGGCCGATCATCTCAAAGTCGACGGGTGGCGCCGCCGGACTCATAAACCACTTACGTCGCGCCTTCGTGACGTACGGGACACCAGAAGAGCTCGCGTCGGATGGGGGACCGGAGTTCACCTCCACCGAGACCAGGTCATTCCTGCACAGATGGGCGTACACCACCGCTTGTCATCGGTGGCCTTCCCTCACAGCAACTGTCGCGCGGAGATTGGAGTTAAGACAATGAAACGACTTATCACGGACAACACCAGCCCGCAGGGAGAACTTGACACTGACGCTGTGCAGAGAGCGATACTACAATATCGTAACACGCCTGACCCTGACACGAAGATCTCCCCGGCAATGTGTGTCTTCGGCCGCCCGATACGCGATTTCATCCCAATTATCCCCGGGAAGTACAGACCGCACGACACTTGGCATGAGACCCTGAAAGCGAGGGAGGAGGCCCTCCGCAAACGTCATATCCGCACAGCCGACACCTGGGCAGAACACACCAAACGCCTTCCGCCACTTGCTGTAGGGGACCAAGTCCGCGTACAGAACCAGACAGGATTCCACCCAAAAAAATGGGACAAGACAGGCAGTATCGTGGAGGTACGCCAACACGACCAATACGTGATCAAGATCGATGGCTCGGGCAGAGTCACACTTCGGAACAGGAAATTCCTGCGCAAGTTTAGCCCAGTTCGCAATGACCAGCTGCCACCCCGGTCTATCTATGATGATCTAGCAACCCGCATCACTGTACCTGCACCCGTTGTAACACCGCAACTGCCTGACCTCGACAGCGAACCCGTGACATCTGCGACGCCAACGGGGCCCACGCCGGCACTGACGTCAGTATGCACACCCCGGCGCAAGACCACACCCGTTTTAGACACGCCAGCAGCACCAGGACGAGGCACACCGAGGCGCGCGATCCTTCAGACGCCACCATCGGCCCCTGAAACCCCGAGAGCCCCATCCCCACTGGGGCCCGATGTGACACCACCAGCACCAGCGATAGGTCAACGCCGATCCACCAGAGCGACCAGCGTGCCTGCCTGGCACAAGGACTACTCCATGGAATAGTCACACGATGGGCGATATAAACTTTTGTTCATTCATTAAACTTAATATTTTCTCAGCCTTTATCTATTAACATAATAAAGACTCGGAGGGAGATAGAGAACATTGTACTTTACGGTAATTCCACATATCGACGGTCCCCTGTGCCAGTGCGCATGCGCAGCCTGACCCGGAGCCAGGGATGTTGTGGGTGTTTCAACCTGTTCAATACTTGTTTGATTATTGTCGTTCCACGCTAATAAAGTGGTCGAACAAATTGAACTCTGTTCTTATTTAAAAGAAGTAGTAGTAGTCGTTTGCACCACATACTGAAAACCACAACCAGAACCGCTCTTGATATCGTCCATTTTTACAGCGCGGCGACATCGCGCTGTTATATAATTGGCTATTCTGTCCTGTATCTTCTGTCACGTCTTCTGTCACACTTACGGCCGCGTACGGCCCTTTGATCTGAGGGCTATAAATAGAAATTTGTCCAATGTCGCAACTCTTCCCATCATGCATGCTAATTCACCGTGTCTACATTTAAATTTTATAACTGCAAAATTGTTTCATCATTCTTAACTTAGACTTTTACTGCCTCCAGCCGCGCGATATCGAAGTATTCGCTTCTTGTTGTTCATGTCAAAAATACGCAATTTGGTATCTGTCTGACTGATTTTTGACCGCGATACATTCAGTGGTTACTTATCCAATCGCTACCAAACTTGATAGGAGGAGAAAGGGTCATACGTTGGAGGTTTAAGCGATTTAACTCCCCTCCCCCCCCCCCTTCCATCCCCAAAGAAAGGGCAAAAACTCCGTTTTGAGGTGTATAATAGCTTATCGTGGCTTTCATGGAGAACACCTTCTCGACATAAAAATTATTATAACCACAAACATTTCAATCAATTCTGTCCAACGTACAATTATATTTTTAAACAGTCGCTCTTCAACTGAAAGTGGTTTCGAGGAAACTCGACGTGATTAAGGCATTCTATTATACTTAACACATCTCTCTCAGATGAATGGATCAGTCGTCTCGACTTGCTAGGCCTCGAGGTAAGCGGTAACGATCTTTAGCTAACAAAGCTTCTTCCATGAGTCTTCGCGCGTCATTGATGGAGGTTGTGGCGATTTAACTTGTCCCCATCCCCAAAGGGTTGTTTCGCCTTGGGGTGGGGAGTCCATGTTCAGGTGGAGGCTGTATTCGTGTTAAGATACTTAAATGGGCGCGTCCTTCCAAGCCCGCTCTCATAACAAAACCCCCATCAACCCTCATGATTATAAAAGCATAATATTAATGTCATTACAAAGCAATGTCCTCCCTCCCCAAGCCAAAGGGTTTGTGTGATGTGCGATATTTCCCTACCCACAGCCTCATGGAAGCAAATTGTACTTTTGCGAAATTAGAATGGTGAGGCACGCTTTCCAAATCTTGATTGAGCAACATATTTTATTGACCTGATAAAACATGTTATAATGCCATGCATGGTCTGATCCTTTTAATGACATAATCTAACATGTTATAATGCCATGCATGGTCTGATCCTTTTAATGACATAATCTAACATGTTATAATGCCATGCATGGTCTGATCCTTTTAATGACATAATCTAACATGTTACAATGCCATGCATGGTCTGATCCTTTCAATGACATAATCTAACATGTTATAATGCCATGCATGGTCTGATCCTTTCAATGATAATCTAACATGTTATAATGTCATGTATGGTCTGATCCTTTTAATGACATAATCTAACATGTTATAATGCCATGCATGGTCTGATCCTTTATATGACATAATCTAACAAGTTATAATGTCATGCGTGGTCTGATCCTTTTAAAAACATAATCTAACATGTTACAATGCCATGCATGGTCTGATCCTTTCAATGATAATCTAACATGTTATAATGTCATGTATGGTCTGATCCTTTCAATGACATAATCTAACATGTTATAATGCCATGCATGGTCTGATCCTTTCAATGATAATCTAACATGTTATAATGTCATGTATGGTCTGATCCTTTTAATGACATAATCTAACATGTTATAATGCCATGCATGGTCTGATCCTTTATATGACATAATCTAACAAGTTATAATGTCATGCGTGGTCTGATCCTTTTAAAAACATAATCTAACATGTTACAATGCCATGCATGGTCTGATCCTTTCAATGACATCTAACATGCTATAATGTCATGAATGGTCGAATTATTTGAATGACCTGATCTACCATGTTATAATGCCATGCATGGTCTGATCCTTTTAATGACATAATCTAACATGTTATAATGTCATGCATGGTCTGATCCTTTCAATGACATCTAACATGTTATAACGCCATGCATGGTCTGATCCTTTTGATGACATCATCCAACATGTAATAATGCCATGCATGGTCTGATCCTTTTGATGACATAATCTAACATGTTATGCCATGCATGGTCTGATCCTTTTGATGACATCTAACATGTTATAACGCCATGCATGGTCTGATCCTTTTGATGACATCATCCAACATGTAATAATGCCATGCATGGTCTGATCCTTTTAATGACATAATCTAACATGTTATAACACCATGCATGGTCTGATCCTTTTGATGACATCATCCAACATGTAATAATACCATGCATGGTCTGATCCTTTTAATGACATAATCTAACATGTTATAACACCATGCATGGTCTGATCCTTTTGATGACATAATCTAACATGTTATAATGCCATGCATGGTCTGATTCTTTAAATGACATAATCTAACATGTTATAATGCCATGCATGGTCTGATCCTTTATATGACATAATCTAACAAGTTATAATGTCATGCGTGGTCTGATCCTTTTAAAAACATAATCTAACATGTTACAATGCCATGCATGGTCTGATCCTTCCAATGATAATCTAACATGTTATAATGTCATGTATGGTCTGATCCTTTTAATGACATAATCTAACATGTTATAATGCCATGCATGGTCTGATTCTTTAAATGACATAATCAAATATGTTATGATGTCATGCATGGTCTGATTCATTCAATGACACGATCTAACATGTTCCAATGTCATGCACGGTCTGATTCTTCCATTGACCCGATGCAACATATTATAATTGCATGCACGGTCAGATCCTTTCAATGACCTGATCTAACATGGTCGAATGTCATGCATGGTCCGATTCTTTCTCTGTCCTGATGTAACATATAATGTCATGTGTGATCTGATTATTCCATTGACCTGATGTAACATATAATGTCATGTGTGGTCTGATTATTCCGTTGACCTGATGTAACATATTATAATGCCATTCCCAGTCTGATTATTTTAATGACCTGAACTAACATGTTGTAATGTCATGCATGGTCTGATCCTTTCAATGACCTGCTCTAACATGTTGTAAGGTCATGTAATGTCTGATCCTTTCATTGACCTGATCTAACATGTGATGTCATGCATGGTCTGATCCTTTCAATGACCTGATGTAACATATTGTTACGGTCACGGGTACCGAGTGTATTATGAGGGGGTTTAAACCCTGTTTGTCCTCGGAAGAGCCGGACCTGGGGCCACTGCTCATGGTTAACTTTGTGGTACAGTGGGTTGTTTTAGAACCACGAACGCCAATTAGTTAACCATGAGTTCCAGTGTCCACCTTCTAATTTTGCCGTTTAACTAGAGGTCACGTGGTTTCCTGAACGGGGAGCGTGCCCTCGGCAAAGCACCAATCTTATCTTGATTAGATCTTTATTAGGGCGACCGAGCGTTTAACCGCTGGGGCGTGCCAACTATTACAAGTCAATTCATTCGGTAATTACCTCCCAGTATATCTAGGTTCGGCAATGCTGGATCAATGGCAGGAAAGGACAAGTACGGACAGGTTGGAACATCAACAAAGGAATTTATTAATAAGAAAATAAATAAAAAGAACTTTTTATTTCCTTGTGGTAAAAATAAATACATTCCAAAATGATCGCAAGCAAATAAATAATTAATCAGGCACTGATAGAAAAAGAGACAAAGAGCAGATGCTTATCACCATGCCTACCCTAACAATTAAACACCAGACAAGGGTACCCAGCATATCATTAGGGGTGTAGAGAAATCCAGTCTCGCTCACCAAATGGAAGTCGTCATACATCAAATAAAACGTCCTGAAACGTGTGAGCTTACCTTATCCGCTGCCAGCGCTCGGCCTTGCCGTGCACCCACTCGTAAACAGGCTCGAACACCAACCGACGTCACCCCCAAGAATCAGGAACGCCAAGAGCAGGTCTTGAGAAGAACCAGCATCAACGGTCTGAGCGTCACCCACCATCAGTAGCAACCAGGGGCCACAGCAGATCGCTGTTAGGGGATGTGAGAAGCTGAGGCGCTGTGAGAAACTGTAAGGCTGAAAGAACATCACCAATTGTCGCCAGCTCAGCAACCTTCTGACTGGAAATCGACGAAGCAACCATCTGACTGGAAATCGACAAAGCAACCGTCTGACTGGAAATCGACGAAGCAACCGTCTGACTGGAAATCGACAAAGCAACCGTCTGACTGGAAAGCAACGAAGCAACCGTCTGACTGGAAATCGACAAAGCAACCATCTGACTGGAAATCGACGAAGCAACCATCTGACTGGAAATCGACGAAGCAACCATCTGACTGGAAATCGACAAAGCAACCGTCTGACTGGAAATCGACGAAGCATCCGTCTGACTGGAAATCGACAAAGCAACCTTCTGACTGGAAATCGACAAAGCAACCTTCTGACTGGAAATCGACGAAGCAACAGTCTGAATGGAAATCGACGAAGCAACAGTCTGAATGGAAATCGACAAAGCAACCTTCTGACTGGAAATCGACAAAGCAACCGTCTGACTGGAAATCGACAAAACAACCGTCTGACTGGAAATCAACGAAGCAACAGTCTGACTGGAAATCAACGAAGCAACAGTCTGACTGGAAATCAACGAAGCAACAGTCTGACTGGAAATCAACGAAGCAACAGTCTGACTGGAAATCGACAAAGCAACCGTCTGACTGGAAATCAACGAAGCAACCGTCTGACTGGAAATCAACGAAGCAACCGTCTGACTGGAAATCGACGAATCAACCGTCTGACTGGAAATAGACGAAAATAGCCATTGCCCAGCTGACAGACTGTCGCAAAACTGACCGTCGCCAACTCACTGACACCAACTGACTGACTGTCGCAAAACTCTTAAAGCTGTTGCCAACTGACTGACGCCAACTGACTGGAAAAAAATGGTCCTCTCGTTTTCTTTTGTCGACAGCCCGTCTGGGCGGAGCCTCCCACAGACCCCAGCCAAATCCACCCCACCCTTTCGCACGTCATTGCCCATGACAACCCGTCCACGACGCCAAGCCTGTGGTGCTGGACGAACGGCAGAAAGCAGCTATTTTCCGGAATTACCGAGCGAAAACGTGAAGTTCTCATAAAACGTCAACAACAACCATCACCTCAATGTTCAGCGCGATACGAAAAAGAGCCGGTTAGTGCCCATACAGCTGCTGAACGGGTTGTCAAACGTCGATGGAAAAAGGCGGGTGTCAACGTCGGTGAAAGGCGGGTGTCGAGCCTCCGTTGGGCTAACGGCTATTTCACGTCCATTAATGTGTCTGTCGTAAAGAGAAAAAGTAGCTTTCCATAAGAGAAGGAGTCTATTCTTTACCCTTCTCAACGCATCAAAGTTGGAATCCCACCAGACATGGGGATAGGTCTATCCTGGACATGCATTTAGAGAAATAACTGTCTGAGGACCTAGGTGTTTGTATGCATTCGTCGGATGTGATTCTGAAATCCGTATCAATATTATGTCATGCATAGTCTGATCCTTTCCTTGACCTGATGTAACATTATAATATCATGCATGGTCTTATCCTTTCATTGACCTGATCTAACATGTTATAATGTCATGCACAGTCTGATTCTTTGAATGACCTGATGTAACATGTTATAATGTCATGTATGGTCTGATACTTTAATTGACCTGATATAACATGTTATAATGTTATGTATGGTCTTATCCTTTCATTGACCTGATCTAACACGTGATGTCATGCATGGTCTGATCCTTTCCTTGACCTGATGTAACGTGTTATAATGTCATGTATGGTCTGATACTTTCATTGCCCTGGTGTAACATGTTATAATGTCATGCATGGTTTGATTCTTTCAATGACACGATCTAACATGCTACAATGTCATGCATGATCTAATCCTTTCATTGAAATGGTCTAACAAGTTATAATGTCATGCACAGTTTAATACTTTGAAAGACCTGATTCAACAGGCCATAATGTCATCCAGGGTTTGATTCTTTCAATGACACGATCAATAATGTTCTAATGTCATGCATGGTCTGATTCTTTCATTGACCTGACGTAACATATAATGTCATGCATGATCTGATCCTTTCAATGACCTGATCTAACACCTTATGAAATATTCAAGCGAACCACCTGGTGAGAGCTCTCCAAGTTGATTGGTCATGGCTCATCCCGACTAGCTGTCATCTCGGTGTTTCATGGGCATGGTGATTCAACAAAATGGGTGCCATTTCTTGGATGGATGGATGTTAAGTTGGCGTCCTATCTGCCAGCATTAGTTAGTGGACTCTAAAGATCCCACCGTGTCCTTCACGAAGAGTCGGTGAGCGATCGGTGGCACCCCTGAACAAATTACATATTCCTGCCGTAACCTTAGTCGAACGACATGCCTGGCCAGCTGGTTCGTGAAAGAGTGAGGCCAAGCTTCCCCCAGCCCACCTCAACATAACGTCAGAATAATTGTGGGCGTTAAACAATATGGATATTAACAAATCGCCGTCCGCATGGTGCGCACATACACGTGATCCTCTTCGGCCCAGCCCCCCCTCCCTCCAGCGGGTGTACGAGGACATTAAAAACCATTTTACAGAAAGCGGTTCCATAACAAAAGCTTTAATGCCATTGCAAAATTTTCTCAGCAATAAAAAGTTAACATTTGCGCCATGCACTTGCATGACTTTCCCTTCTGAATTGCTTCTACTGTAATTCAAAAGCAGGTTATCAACGAATGAAAATTCTCCATTGCGTGTTTTATTAATCATTTATGTAAGGGGATGGATTGTTGGAATTAAATAGACGGTATTATAAAGCGTTCTGTGAGAGACGATTATGAAAACGTTGTACGTCTTCGGTTTAGAAAAATTGATTTATGCATCAATTGGATGAACCAGACAAAAAGGTTTTGCTAATGAAAGCTTTTCAGAACAGGCCAAGCTTTTGCAAGCTTATCAACGCTGGCATACGTCCGCAGAGCTGTAAGTGCATTCCATCCCTCTCCCGAGTGGACCACTTCCCAAAACCATAGCTCACAATGGGCCTTTTCATTTCTCTGCCTTGGGAAATGTTTAATTAGTATCTTCACAACTCTCCATCACCGTACGGTACATAAGTGGGAGTGCAGCGAGTCTAAGCCACAGAATCTCCTGTAATATTTCACATCCCCTGCTGAGAAGCGTAGAAAGTTCAACCCCAGTGAGTGAGCACAGGTCGGGTCGTTTCAAGTTGTGCACTCTGTGCAATGTGTCAACAGTAATCATTTTTGCCATTACTCACACTTGTGTCAAAAATCCAGAAAGCCACATTATCGAAGTGAGATGTTTTCCTGCTGTTCCCCCCCTCCCCCTTTTTTTAAACTGATATTTACAGACAATGCATATCAACGTTCTCCTTCTTTTCCTGATTCTCATGCTCTGAATTACAGAACCACGAGCTACCGTTTTTTTTCTTCTTTTTTTGGTATACAGAGTCTGTGTAGTAAGGCCTGTGGAAGAACTAGAACACAGAACAGATTGGATCCAACATAACAAAAGGAAGAGCAGAAAGAGAAGGGGGGAAATGCCAACAGCAGGGCCGAGGGAGAAAGTAAACAGACGGCCAAACAAGGGATGCACAGGCAATTGGTTGAGGGGTAGGAGATGGATGAGATAGACACAGGAGGAACTAGAAGGGCCCTCGGTAGAGCACATACCTCCACCACGTAATGTCAGATCCACAAGAACATATCAGGCCCAATATATTTTTGAAATATCATGGTATATATCGTTTTTGGCCCTCCAAATCTCTCAATGGTGAAGAATCACTTACAAATTCTCAGATTCGGACCCACATTCAGATGTTCACCAAAATTGAATTAATTCTTCGTTGTCACAAACCAAACTTGTCCACCAAGTTTCGCCCAAATCCATCCACAACTTTTTGAGATATCGTGTTATACATCGGTTTAGCCCTATCTCTCAATGTTGAATAATCACTTAAAAATAATCAGATCTGGATCTGGATTCGGATCTTCATCAAAATTGAATCAATTCTTCCTTGTCACACACCCAAACATACCCACCAGTACGAAGGGGAAAACAACCCAGGTTGAATACATACGTGGGTGGATGTATTTGTGCTCATTCTTCATTGGCAGAGCCGACTTAGATTTTCTCTCAGATTATCAACACAGATTTAGTCGTATTGCTATGAAAACTTTAATAAACTCCATACAAATATAATTATGGAAGCAACATTCAGTAAATATAACACAAATGGCATTGACCTGATAGTCAATACATGGGTTTTCCTTTCAATAATTAATTTCAATCAGTATAATTCAGTGCAATCTGCTTATTATCATTCAATCAAAAGAACAATCACGACAACTTGATGTACAAATGTCAGAATGGTAACAGAATTACTGTATCATGAATGTTAAGACATTGTACATGTCAGATCATGTTAAAGGCCCTGTCACACCTTGACGTTTTAGCCAGCGTATGCCGACGTATGAAAAATTTGGCGAATACGCTAGCACACGTCGAATACGTTATGGGTAAGTTTTGTATACGTTAAGAGCATGCTGAAGCACGCTGGCATACGTTGTAGTACGCCGAGCTCGTCGACAAGTTTTAAGCATGCTCAAAATGTTTCGACGTATGCCAGCGTATGACTCGCACGTTCCGCATACGCTGGCCATGAGTTTTAGGCACGTTGTGCGATCGTTGACACACATCGACACACGTTACTTGTAAGTTACTCATAAGTCGAAACATGTCGAGGTAATGTTTAGCGTACCGGAAACTTATTTCGAACCGATGAATAACGTGCTTTGAACCTATGTGTAACGTATCGCCAACGCATGTTGACGTATTTGACGTCTTCCGGACGACCACAGAGCTTACTGAACTTGTTTCTAACTTACAGCTACCGTATAATGGCGTATTGGCAGCTTCTAGGGGAATTGGTATATACAAATGGGCTTCACAGGAGGAACCCGTCAGTGTTCCAGACTCCATGGTTTTTTTTTTTTCTCTTTTTTTTTCTTCGGCATGATGGTGATGTTGACACTTCGATTTCTAGTGCGGTTATGATTTAAATCGTCGATCGGCAGCCTTTTAATAGGCTACGCCACGTGATCGTCGGCGATACGCTGCCGCGCTATGCATAAGTTAGACTATCATTGGGCATAGGTTGTGAACACCGACAACACGCTAAGCATTCGTTGGTATAAGTTATCTATAAGTTATCGACACGTTCTGTGTACGTTACTAATACGTTATGCATACGTCCAACTCGTTATGAATATGCCCAAAACTGAAAAAAAACATCAATAGTTCAGCGTACGCCAGCGTTTTACACCCATTTTGATACGTTGCCATACACTGGCAAAAACGTCAAGGTGTGACAGGGCCCGAAGCAATGCATTGTTGAGTTCATTAAAACGTTCAGCAGAAATACTACCAATAATTAATGTTGACTATATTTCTACATGTGTAATGTCATGTTATCATTATTGATCATAATTGAGATTTATAATGTAAAACTTTTCCACTCAAAATACACAATACTATTATAGTCGTTACGTCATTGCATACATTTACATACAACAACAATCAGCAAATTAAGTTCCCAAATACTGATGAGTGGATGTTGTGTTATACTCCTTTCCCTAAAGTACTTTTCTCGTGGGTTTTTTTTTTTGTTCCAGTTTTTACAACACCAAAGGGCAAAACTACAGTAGATACAGCTGCCTATACAAAGTCTACATCCCCCTTTAAAATTTTTCACCTTTTGTTGCCTTGTAACCTGAAATTAAATTGCATTAAATCAGACTTTTTCCATCTTTATTCACACATTCTAACCCACAACTTCCAAGTGAAAAACAAATTTCAGAAAATCAATTAAAAATACAATACTAGAATATCTTGGTTGGATAAGTGTCCACCCTCCTTATAATAGCAATTGTAAACGAGAACTGCGAGCAGTCATAACAGGCTTCCAAGGCAAGTGTTAAAGATAATGGAGGGTGTAGACAATAACTGCAGACAAGATGGCCTCCGTACCACGTGACCGATGATGTCATAGTTCAGAAAAATAATTCCCCATGGGAAGTTGATCATACATATGAAATTTCGCATTGATCCGTTCAGCTGTTCTGGAGAAAGAGATGTTTAAAGGTTTTCCTTAAATCCAAGATGGCCACCATACTGTGATGGAAAATTTCTTTTAAAACGTCAGCTTTAATGGTTTTTTGTTTGGCTGTGGCCCAATTAAGCCTAATGATTGATTTCACTTTGCAAATAAAAGCTTTTAGCCCATATAATAAATATACTTGCGAAAACATAGATGATAGACAATGAGTGATTGGTGATTAGAAACATGATTATTACATTCATTTTTTTTAGTGTGTATATTATTTGATTGAAGCTTGTGTGATTACAAATATGAGCCCCATGAACATGCATATAAGGTCCATGGGGACATAATACAGCTCTGTACTTTTATTGCAACTGAAACTAATAGCTTACAAAATACTTATGCAGGGTGAAATAGGGGTATTAGATGATGAACCCACTCACCCAGTAAGCTAAGCAAGTTGGAATGTTCGGCTAATATGCTGCACCAACCATTTTCTTTCTTTTTATGTGATAATGCGCATTTCCTCTTGTATGCTTTCAAAAGCTTTTAAATCCTTGTAAAGGTATAAAGTCTATTGCAAAGTATTGGCATTGACTAAAGTCATTTTGTCACCAGATGTGGAGTTGTTCACCAAGAAGGATCATTGGTAAAAGATCGAACCCAACCCAGAGTTGAGGCAAATGAACGTTTTTTTTTTTTGTTTTTTGTTTTTTGTATTAGATTACATCCCTGAGAGGAAGCAGCCCACACATTTGCCTTAGCGCAATTGCAACATATAATCAAACTGCTTGCTTGTAATGAGTGTGAGCTGAATTCCCATGCTCACACACAAACTATATATGGTGTTTGCTAATTAAGAGACTGAGGAACATTGAGTAATTTGTAGTTTTGCAAAGATAACATGTACTGTTCTTTGTCCAACTCATGCCCCCTCTTTCCCCCTTTCAATGCAAATATCATTGCTACAAAGAAACTAGGCTTGTGAAACATATCTCTGAGAGGGAGGAGGTGCATGGGGACACATCTTGGTGTTTTCTCTGCGCATTTGTTTCTTTCCCATGTACATGTCAATTTAAATGAAATAAACACTCACTGGGACTGGAGTTACTGGAGTGACATACGATGCTACTTGAGGTTTGAGTAATTTCACCCCAGAATCATGTAACTGATGAAGTCGTAGTTCGCAAATGGTTTTCCTCATGGGTCGTCGATAATACCTGTGAAGTGTCAGATTGATCCGTTGAGCATTTCTGGAGATATAGATCTTCAAATATTTTTTCTTTAAATCCAAGATGGCCACCGTTCCATGTGACTAATGACATCATGGTTCAGAAAAATTATTCCCCACAGGGAGTTGATCATACGTGAGCAATTTCGCGTCTCCGTTCAGCAGTTCTTGAGAAAGAGATGTTTAAATTTTTTTTCCTGAAATCCAAGATGGCCACCATACCATGTGACTGATAATGTCATAGTTCACAAAATGTTTTCCCCATTGGTAGTCAATCACACATATGACGTTTCGGTTTCATCCGTTGACTGGATCTGGAGATGTAGATTTTGAAGCATTTTTTCCCCTTAGGTCAGGTTCTGTGTGTCAGGTCAGGTTCGATCTGTGACCTGCTACAGGTACCATGTAAACCTGTACTAACCTGTTCCATGGTCGGGTTGTCGGCGACTAAACCGTCTCCCCCACCAGGTTTTCTGGTGAGGAGGGTGTTTGGATATGGACACCCAGCAGGATTAAAAACAAAACCTGTCAAAGGGCGGAGGAGCTCCTTGTGAGCCAACGGCCATCCATATCTAGTGCCCAACTGTGTCTGCGGACGTCCTCCTGCAGTTGGGTTACTTCTTATTAGGAGGTTTGTGGCAGGATTTGCACTCCAGCCACCGTAAAACGCTTCATTCCGCAAAACGCAAAAACGCTAAAAAATCTGAAAACCCACTCCGTGGGAGTACCTCCTGTGCAGCTTCCCTTCGCAGGGCAGCTCACCGGATGATGGGATTGGGGCAAAGCCTTCGGGACCCCCAATCTTTGATAGGAGGGAAACCACGGGGTAACATCCCTGGGTCAGATTGCGGGAGAGTGTGTCGGAGTGGTGCTGAGGTGTCGTCCACCAGACGGCGGTCTCCTTGGGTTAACCTGAGGCGGTCCCTTCGGGTGGGTGCCTGGAATGTCCTATCCCTAAGAGAGGATGATCACCTGTCTCTGTTATCATCTGAGCTCAAGCGTTTGGACATCGGGATTGCAGCTCTCTCTGAGGTTCGGAGACCGGATTGCGGCGAGATAATGGTGGGTGGTTACACCTACTATTGGTCTGGTCGCTCTGATGGTTACCATACCCAAGGAGTTGCTGTAGCTGTGTCCAATAAGCTGACCCCAATGATAATTGAGGTAACACCGGTCAACGAGCGTATTATGAGATTAAGGATTCGTCACTCCTTAGGTGTCATTTCCCTGGTCTCTATTTATGCTCCGACTGAGGCGAGTGATCTTACCGTGAAGGATGCATTCTACGCCACACTCGAGTCTGTGGTTGATCAGTGCCCCAGACGAGATACACTTCTAGTCTTGGGGGATTTCAATGCATCGACTGGAACTGATAGGGATGGTTATGAGGTGTGTGTTGGTCCCCATGGGTCAGGAACTATGAACCAGAATAGCACTAAGTTCCTTGACTTTGCAAGAAGTCATGGACTTAGGGTGGCTGGTTCATGGTTTCAGCGCCCGCAAGCTCATCGCTGGACTTGGTATTCCAACGCTGGCGGTGTGGCAAAGGAGATTGACCATGTCCTCATTGACGGTCGTTGGAGGATGATCCAGAACTGCAGGGTCTACCGGAGTGCTCAGTTCCTCAATACTGACCACAGGCTTGTTGTAGCAACTCTAAAGCTGCACCTTAAATCCTGGAGAATGGTACCATCCCAGCCTAGGCTGGATGTTGCCAAGCTCAGGGATGAGAGAGTAGCTGAGGAGTTTGCGAACAGGCTGAGTGGACACTTGGGGGTCTGGGTGCTTTGGGGGTCCTGAAGAGTTGTGGAGCACCTTCAAGACCACCGTCCTTGATGTTGCCGGTGGATGCCTTGGAGTTCACCGCAGGGCAAAGAAGAATTTTGTCTCTCAAGGGACACTGGATACCATTGACCAGAGTCGCAGGGCCAGGCTGAATGGCAGAGCTGAGCTGTTCAGGGAGCTGAGGCGTAAAACTGTACGTGCACTGAGGGTGGACAAGGAGGCCTATGTGCGAGGAATCTGTGAGGGGTAGAGCATCACCTGTGGACAGGTGATTCTCGTCCCGCTTACAGGGGAATTCGCGCATTACGTTCATCCAAGCCCATCCCTCGGAGCACTGCAGTTCGAGCAGAGAGTGGTAGGCTCTTGACAGAGGAGTCTGAAGTGAAGGCCCGCTGGGCCGGTTACTTTGAGCGGTTGTACCAGGCTGATCCCCCAACTGTCGAGTTGGACGTCAAGGGTGTTACAATCCCTGTTGCTGACCCTCGAATCAACTGTGGTCCACCATCGCTTGTGGAAACACGGGCTGCGGTGAACCAGTTGAAACGGGGCAAAGCTCCAGGGATCTGTGGCATCCATGCTGAACTTCTCAAGGCTGGTGGAAATGCTGCACTCGCGTCGTTGCATGCAGTTTTGTGCTCTGCCTGGAACACAGGCATCATCCCAACTGACTGGAAGAGGGGCCTTGTTGTCCCTCTCTGGAAAGGGAAGGGTGATCGCCAAGACTGCAACAACTACCGAGGGGTGACGCTGCTCTCAGTGCCGGGCAAGGTCTTTGCTCGGATAATTCTTGATAGGGTTCGCCACCATCTGCTTGAGCACCAGCGTCCAGAGCAGTCAGGCTTTACACCAAAGAGGTCAACGATTGACCGTATCCTTGCTCTTCGTGTCCTCACTGAACGCAGACGAGAGTTTCGGCAGGGGCTGCTTGCAGCCTATGTTGATCTCTGTAAAGCGTTCGATTCAGTGAATCGGGATGTCCTCTGGAGGATTCTTGGTCTTCGTGGGGTGCCACCGAAACTGATCGATCTGATGTCTGAACTCTACTCTGGTACTGAGAGTGCTGTGAAGTGTGGTGGTACCGCCTCTGACTTATTTCCAGTTGTTACTGGAGTTCGTCAGGGATGTGTACTTGCCCCCACACTTTTCAGCACTTGTATGGACTGGATTTTTGGGAGGATGTCGGAGAGATCAAGTTGCGGTGCATCGTTTGGCAATGTCAAGATCTCGGACCTTGATTTTGCAGATGATGCAGTCATCTTTGCGGAGACTTTAGACATCCTCTTGGGGGCCCTCGAGGTGCTGAATGAGGAGTCGGAGCCGTTGGGATTACGGATTTCTTGGGTCAAAACAAAGATCCAGGCTTTCGGTGACATCTTGGATGCTGCTGTCCTGTCTGTGTCTGTTTGTGGTGAGGATGTTGAGGTCGTGGATAGATTCACTTACCTTGGCAGTGATATTCATGTCTCCGCAGGTTGTGAGCCGGAGGTCAATAGACGTCTGGGTCGGGCCTGGGGAGTCATGGATTCACTGGATCATGGGGTGTGGCGCTGCCGGTACCTGTGCGGGAGGACGAAAGTCCGAGTCTTCAGGTCCTTGGTACTTCCAGTCTTGCTCTATGGGTGCGAGACTTGGACTTTGACCAAGGATCTGAGACGGAGACTTAATTCCTTTGGTACCAGGTCTCTTCGGAGAATCCTTGGCTATCGCTGGTCGGATTTTGTGTCCAACGAGCGGTTGCTGAGAGAGACTCGGATGAGATTTGTTACCTGCATAGTCCGTGAGCGTCAGCTGCGGCTGTTTGGACATGTGGCTCGTTTTCCTGACGCTGATCCTGCTCACCAGATTCTCTCAGCGAGGGAGTCTCATGAGTGGAGGAGGCCAGTGGGCCGACCACGTGCCTCATGGTTGCAGCAGGTTGACCATCATCTCAAGGAGATGGGGATGGGCCTGGCATCTGCCTGGGGGATGGCCAGACGGAGGCCCCTGGAGTACCGGCGGAAAGTGGACGCAGCGACGCGCTGTTCTGGCACATGCTCCCATACCTGACCTGACCCTTCCCCTTAAATCCAAGATGGCCACCATACCACTTGACTCATGATTTCATAGTTCAGCAAAATTATTTCCCATGTGGAGTTCATCATAATTGTGAAATTTTGCGTCAATCCGTTCAGGGGTTCTGAAGAAAGAGATGTTTAAAGTTTTTTTTTTTTCCCAAATCCAATATGGCTGCCAAATAACGTGATTTATGACGTCATTTTCAAAAAAATTCCCCATGTGGGGTGGATCATATTTGTGAAGTTTCATATCGATTGGTTAAACGGTTTTGAAAAAAAAAAATTTATTAGGTTTTTAAAAAAAACAAAAAACATTTTTACAACCAATATGGCTGCCAAATCACATGCCTGATCATTTTTTTTTTCAAACTTTAGTCCCAATGGGTCAAACATTTCCGTAAAATTTCGCATCGATCCGTTCACTGGTTTCAGAGGTTTTAAAGATTTTCGAAAAATCCAAGATGGCCACCACATCACGTGACCGATAACGTCAGAAAAAATAATATGTGCGAAGTCAAATAAGGGTCCAACATCTCCCAAAGTTTCAAGTTGATCGGGCTTACCCTTTTTCATCCACATCCCGGACAAAAATTGACAGAACTAGAATAATCATAATAATTAATAAGTAATAATAATCCCAGCAAGAACAATAGGCTTCCATGCAATGTATTGCTTTTGCTTGGAAGCCTAATGAGCTCAGATGTAACCAATCACCTTCAAAATCGCACACCAAGTTATTTGGCTTCCACCTGTGTTAAATTGGAGTGATTCTGTTTATTTCAGAATAAAGCTAGAAGGGCACTTGGTAGGGCACATACCTTCGCCACATAATGCCGATCCACGAGAACATATCGGGCCCAATACATTTTTGAAATATCATGCTATATATCGTTTTTGGCCCTATCTTTCAATGGTGAAGAATTACGTTAAAAATTAAATAATTGTATTATCCAGTTATGGATTCGGATCTTCACCAAAATCAAATCACTTTGTCGTGGTCAGACACCCAACATGTCCACCAAGTTTCATCCGAATCCGTCCACAACTTTTTGAGATATGCTCCATATTTGTTTAGCCTTGCTCTCATTGGTGAAGTATCACTTGAAAAATTATCAGATCCGGATTTGGATCCTCACAAAAGTTGAATCAACTCTTCCTTGTGTCCACCATGTTTTGTCTGAATCCATCCACAACTTTTTGAGATACTGTGCTAGATATCATTTTTGGCCCTATCTCTCAATGGTGAAGAATCACTTTAAAAATTGTCGTTGTCGGATCCCGATCTGGATCTTCACCAAAATCTAATCAGTTTATCCTTGTCACACACCAAAACCTGCCCACCAATTTTTATCCAGATCCATCCACAACCGTTTGAGATATCATTTATACATACATACAGAGCGGGGTGAAAGCATAACCATCCTCACCTTCGGTTGTGGAGGCTTCCTCTACTTGGTAGTACATTTCACAGCAAAGTCTCAACCAGGAGCACGAAGGAACTTTCAAAAGACCTCCAGGATAAAGTTGTGGAAAGGCTCAGATTGGGATGGATACAAAAATATTTCATAGGCCTTGGATATACTTTGGAGCACAGTCAAGACAATCATTAAGAAATGGAAGGCCTATGGTACCACCAAGATGCTGCCGAGATCAGGCCGTCCTTCCAAACTGGATGACCAAGCAAAGAGGAGACTGATCAGAGAGTCTACCAAGAGGCCACTGGTAACTTTGAAAGAGTTACAGGTCTTTATGGCAAAGACTGGTCACTCTGTGCATATGACAACAATATTCCAAGCACTCCACAAGTCAGGCCTGTACAGTAGGGTGGCAAGAAGAAAGCCATTTCTCAAAAAAGCCCACCTTGAGTCTCATTTGAGGTGTGCAAAAACACACTCCAGAGATTCTGAAGCCATGTGGCAAAAAGTTTTGTGGTGTGAGGAAACCAAGATGGAACTTTTTGGCCAAAATGCAAAACATTACGTTTCGTGCAAACCCAACACAGCACATCACCCAAACAACACCATCCATACTGTGAAGCATGGTGGTGGCAGCATCATGTTATGGGAATGTTTCTCATCAGCAGGGACTGGGACACTTTTCAGGATAGAAGGGAAAATGGATGGAGCAAAATACAGAAAAATCGGAGAGGAAAACCTGCTGCCGTCTGCAAGAAAGCTGAAATTGCGATGGCAGTTCACCTTTCAGCACAGCAATGACCCAGAGCACACAGCCAAAGCTTCACTGGAGTGGCTATGACACAAAAAGATACATGTCCTTGAGTGGCCCGGTCAGAGCCTGACCTAAATACAATCGAAAATCTGTCGCATGTATTGAAGATTGCTGTCCATCAACGATCCACACGCAACTTGACTGAGCTTGAACAATTTTGTGCAGATTAATGGGCAAATATTGCCCAATCAAGGTGTGCAAAAGTTGGTGGAGACCCTTCCCAACAGATTCACAGCTGTAATTGTTCAAAGGTGCTCCCACCAAGTATTAATTCAGGGGCGGTGGACACTGATCCAACCAAGATATTCTAGTTTTGTATTTTTAAGTAATCTTCTTAAATTTGTGGAATTTGTTTTTAATTTGGAAGTTGTGGGTTACAATTTGTAAGCAAATGGCAGAAAACTCATTTTTGGAATAAATTACCATTAGATATGAGAAAGAAAACTTTGCGACACTGCTTCCTTCAAGCTCTTACGGAGTACCTAATGAGAGTTTAACTGTATGTCACTAATCAAACTGATTGATCAAGATTACGTTGTCTCTTATTCTGTACTTAAAGAAGTGTTTTATGCAGCAGGTAGTTATTTGTTCAATCTACACAAATAAATATCAGTGTGTGTATCTCCTTCATAACTCCAAAACCATGAAACCTAGCGGCCTGAAACTTTGCATGCATATAAAGGGAACTCCAATGAAGTGCCTGACTGAACATTGGGAGTTTGGGTTAATTAAACTCCTTTTGAATATAATTAACGACATTATTTAATTATATCCTTTATCAGGCACATCCTCGGCCACCTCACGCTTTGGGGTCTTAAGACGTCTCCTGGGTAACCTCGCTGGTAGTACAGCGGATAAGCACAATAATTGTGCATTTTATGAGAAAAGCATGAATTTTCTGACATAGTGAACGCCATAAGGCTTATTTTTCCGATGTGGAGGGAAGTCAGATTTGACCTCTGAGGACCGTGAGAGGTGAAATCCAAGATGGCCGCCAGACCACCGGGTCGAATGTTTAAACACGCTTAATTTTGGAACCAAACCGTGTAGAAAAACAATTAAGGTATCATTTCCAACTAAATTGGGGATGCCCATTCATTTGATGATACGTTTGAGATCGCCAGCATTCAAGGAAATGCATTTAGGTTAAGGTCAAGGTAAAAATTGACCAAAAATAAGCAATCAGTTGAAATTTGCAAATGAATCCCCAGTGGTGTCTCATGTTTGAGATGTCATTTTAGATGAATCTTCAGATGCCCATGAAAAAAGACCACCGTCCTTGATGTTGCCAGTGGATGTCTTGGAGCTCACTGCAGGGCAAAGAAGAATTTTGTCTCTCAAGGGACACTGGATACCATTGACCAGAGTCGCAGGGCCAGGCTGAATGGCAGAGCTGAGCTGTTCAGGGAGCTGACGCATAAAACTGTACGTGCACTGAGGGTGGACAAGGAGGCCTATGTGCGAGGAATCTGAGAGGGGTAGAGCATCACCTGTGGACAGGTGATTCTCGTCCCGCTTACAGGGGAATTCGCGCATTGCGTTCATCCAAGCCCATCCCTTGGAGCACTGCAGTTCGAGCAGAGAGTGGTAGGCTCTTGACAGAGGAGTCTGAAGAACCGGCCCACTGGGCCGGTTACTTTGAGCGGTTGTACCAGGCTGATCCCCCAGCTGTCGAGTTGGACGTCAAGGGTGTTACAATCCCTGTTGCTGACCCTCGAATCAACTGTGGTCCACCTACGCTTGTGTAAACACGGGCTGCGGTGAACCAGTTGAAACGGGGCAACGCTCCAGGGATCTGTGGCATCCATGCTGAACTTCTCAAGGCTGGTGGAAGTGCTGCACTCGTGTCGTTGCATGCAGTTTTGTGCTCTGCCTGGAACACAGGCATCATCCCAACTGACTGGACGAGGGGCCTTGTTGTCCCTCTCTGGAAAGGGAAGGGTGATCGCCAAGACTGCAACAACTACCGAGGGGTGACGCTGCTCTCAGTACCGGGCAAGGTCTTTGCTCGGATAATTCTTGATAGGGTTCGCCACCATCTGCTTGAGCACCAGCGTCCAGAGCAGTCAGGCTTTACACCAAAGAGGTCAACGATTGACCGTATCCTTGCCCTTCGTGTCCTCACTGAACGCAGATGAGAGTTTCGGCAGGGGCTGCTTGCAGCCTATGTTGATCTCTGTAAAGCGTTCGATTCAGTGAATCGGGATGTCCTCTGGAGGATTCTTGGTCTTCATGGGGTACCACCAAAACTGATCGATCTGATGTCTGAACTCTACTCTGGTACTAAGAGTGCTGTGAGATGTGGTGGTACCATCTCTGACTTATTTCCAGTTGTTACTGGAGTTCGTCAGGGGTGTGTACTGGCCCCCACACTTTTCAGCACTTGTATGGACTGGATTTTAAGGAGGATGTCGGAGAGATCAAGTTGCGGTGCATCGTTTGGGAATGTCAAGATCTCGGACCTTGATTTTTGCAGATGATGCAGTCATCTTTGTGGAGACTTTAGACATCCTTTTGGGGGCCCTCGAGGTGCTGAATGAGGAGTCGGAGCCGCTGGGATTACGGGTTTCTTGGGTCAAAACTAAGACCCAGGCTTTCGGTGACATATTGGATGCTGCTGTCCTGTCTGTGTCTGTTTGTGGTGAGGATGTTGAGGTCGTGGAGAGATTCACTTACCTTGGCAGTGATATTCATGTCTCTGTTGGCTGCGAGTCAGAGGTCAATAGATGTCTGGGTCGGGCCTGGGGAGTCATTGATTCATTGGATCATGGGGTGTGGCACTGCCGGTACCTGTGCGGGAGGATGAAAGTCCAAGTCTTCAGGTCCTTGGTACTTCCAGTCTTGCTCTATGGATGCGAGACTTGGACTCTGACCAAGGATCTGAGACGGAGACTTAATTCCTTTGGTACCAGGTCTCTTCGGAGAATCCTTGGCTATCGCTGGTCGGATTTTGTGTCCAACGAGCGGTTGCTGAGAGAGACTCGGATGAGATTTGTTACCTGCATAGTCCGTGAGCGTCAGTTGCGGCTGTATGGACATGTGGCTCGTTTTCCTGACGCTGATCCTGCTCACCAGATTCTCTCAGCGAGGGAGTCTCATGAGTGGAGGAGGCCAGTGGGCCGACCACGTGCCTCGTGGTTGCAGCAGGTTGACCATCATCTCAAGGAGATGGGGATGGGCCTGGCATCTGCCTGGGGGATGGCCAGACGGAGGCCCCTGGAGTACCGGCGGAAAGTGGACGCAGCGACGCGCTGTTCTGGCACATGCTCCCATACCTGACCTGACCTGACCTGATGCCCATATAGTTGATGTTAATTTACAGGTTTCCTGAAGAGGTCATACATTGAGGTCAAGACTGAAGTATCCCAAGTATGCCGATATATGAAAATAATCAAGATTAATTCAAAACAGAAGGCAAAGCTCGCACCACTGAAGAGTGCCTGTGGTCTCTTTTTGAGGATGTCTCTTTTTGAGGATCTCCTGTCAAACACGAGATGAAAACATGGACAATTTCTTCTTCCATGAAAACCATGCAGCCCCACCAGCTCTGTCAACTGGAGGAAAAATGTGGATTGGGGTTAAAGCAGATCTACTTCGCTGCCTAGAATCAGATCTGCTCGAAAACAATAGTGCGCCTGTGGCTGAGGCAACAATTCTCGATGGTGCAGCTGTGGTTCAAATGCTAAATCCTGGAACATCAAGAACATTTCAAGAGTATGAAGAAAGAGTGTTTGCACCATACATCTCTGCTCAACTTGAGAAAAACAGCAGCATTGACCTTGTCTGGGATGTGTACCTACCTGCCTGCCTGAAAGCCTCAACCAGACAGAAGAGGGGAAAGGGTGCCAGGAAAAGGGTGGCTCCTTCTACTGTGATGCAAAAGAAATGGAAGGATTTCCTTCGATGCAATGAGAACAAAACCGAATTGTTTGCTTTCCTGTCACGTGAAGCTGTTCATCTTCCTCTTGCAGAGGGCAAGGAACTGTATGCAACAGATGTTCGCAAGAGAAGGCCGACACTCGTCTACTTCTGCATGTGGCAGATGCTGTGCAAAAGGGGTGTAAGAAGGTGACCAAACGTACCGTTGATACTGATGTGGTGGTACTGGCTGTGGCTTCATTCAGCAAGTCAGCTCCTGATGAGCTGTGGGTTGCCTTTGGTGTCAGGTCAAGCTTTCGGTACATAGCTGTTCACGAAATGGTTGCCACAATGAATCCAACACAGTGTCTGACTCTCCCAGCCGTTCACACTTTCACCGGGTGTGACACTGTATCTGCATTCGCTGGCAGAGGAAAGAAGACTGCCTGGGAAACTTGGAAGTCTTTCCCAGAGGTGAATGATGCTTTCAATGAACTCATATGCATGCCAAGTGAGATCAGTGAAGGGTCAATGTTACTGCTGGAGCGATTTGTGGTGCTGATGCACGACCAAACCAGTGAGAGTATGGAAGTGAATGATGCCAGGAAACAGCTCTTCACACAGAAGTCTGGAACCCTATAGAACATTCCTTCAATCCAAGGCAGCACTCAAGCAGCACATCAAGTGCACTTGCTACCAGGCCAACTGTTGGAACCAGGCATTGGTCCTGGATCCTGAGATGCCAGATCCAACTGACTGGGGCTGGACAAGGGAAACAACTGGGTGGCAGCCGCTTTGGATCACTCTTCCTGAAGCATCAAAATCATGCCATGAATTGATCCACTGTTGCTGTGAGAAAGGGTGCACTGGATGCTCCAAG
>NC_140961.1:96296784-96301784 GCF_056783735.1 Eptatretus burgeri
AACTCAAAATCATAATTACATTGAGGTATTTTATGAAACGTCCCAACCACCGGAGAACACTGGATGGGACCCCAAAACGTTCCACAGAAGGTTTGGCGGGGCTAGCCCCAAAACTAAGGGAGTAGTTTGGGTTCAGTCGTACAAACACTCCTGCTTTGGCGCAGTGCTTTACTAAGGTTATAAATAGTTTCTCTTTGTGAGTTTCAAAGCAAAATACTTTTGATAACACACGATTTCCGAGCCGTTCGCCATATTCACGTGTTTTCTCAATTACAGAGCCAAATGTTTTCCACCTGTCGTGTGTGTGTGTGTGTGTTTTTTGTGTGTGTGTGTGTGTGTGTGTTTTATTCATAAAGCATCCTCGCTCCATCCCCTCCCAATACCGTGCAGCATCCTCCCACACCTCTGTCTCTGTCTCTCTCTGTCTGTGAACGTATCTGGATGGTGATTATGCCCAGATGGTAGTTATCTCTGCCTGTATCTGGACGGTAATTATCTCCACCCATATCTGAACGGTGGTTATCTCCGCCCGTATCTGAACGGTGGTTATCTCCACCCGTATCTGAACGGTGGTTATCTCCACCCGTATCTGATCGGTGGTTATCTCCGCCCGTATCTGAACGGTGGTTATCTCCGCCCGTATCTGAATGGTGGTTATCTCCGCCCGTATCTGAACGGTGGTTATCTCCACCCGTATCTGAACGGTGGTTATCTCCATACATGTCTGGATGGTGGTTATCTCCAGATGGACCTCCCCTCACAATGCCTTTCCCTTGCCCTCCCCTCACACTGCCTTCCCTTCCCCTCCCTCACACTTCTTTCTCTTCCTCTCAACTCGCACTTCTTTCCCCTCCCTCCATGCTGCCTTCCCTTCCCCTCCCCTCACACTTCTTTCCCTTCCCCTCAGCTCACACTTCTTTCCCCTCCCTTCATGCTTCCTTCCCTTCCCCCACCCCTTCTCACTTCCCCACCACTCCTTGTTCCCCGCCTCTCCTCGTTCCCCACCTCTCCTTGGTCTCCCCACCTCCTTACTGCTCCACCCCTCTCTTTCCTCCCCTCTTTTTCTACCCCCCTCCCCCTTAGTATACTCGTCATCCAGATGGTGGTTATCTCTGGACGTGTCCGGACGGTGGTTATGTCCTTGACGGACCCTCCCCTCACACTGCCTCACCTTGTCCTCTCCTCGCACTGTCTTCCCTTGATATATCTGGATGGTGGTTATGTCCAGATGGACCCGCTCCTCACGCTGCCTTCCCTTGCCCTCCCCTGCCCTCCCCTCATGCTGCCTTCACCTCCTCTCATCTCATGCTGCCTTCCCATTGCCTCCCCTTTCCCTCATGTGTCCTCCTTCCCCCACCATGCTGCTTTTGCGTCCCCTCGTGCTGCCTTCCCGTTCCCTCATGCTGCCTTCCTGTCCCCTTGCGATGCCTTCCCATCCCCTCGTGCTGCCTTTCCCTCCCCTCCCGTCACGCTGCCTTCCCATTCCCTCCCCTCACGCTGCCTTCCCATTCCCTCCCCTCACACTGCCTTCCCATTCCTTCCCCTCATGCTGCCTTCCCATTCCCTCCCCTTTCCCTCACGCTGCCTTCCCATTCCCTCCCCTTTCCCTCACACTGCCTTCCCATTCCCTCCCCTTTCCCTCGCGCTGCCTTCCCATTCCCTCCCCTTTCCCTCACGCTGCCTTCCCCCACCTCATGCTGCCTTCCCCCTCGTGGTGCCTTACACACCCATCGCGCTGCCTTCCCATTCCCTCCCCTTTCCCTCATGCGGCCTTCCCATTCCCTCCCCTTTCCCTCACGCTGCCTTCCCATTCCCTGCCCGTTCCCTCATGCTGCCTTCCCCCACCTCATGCTGCCTTCCCCCACCTCATGCTGCATTCCCCCACGTCATGCTGCCTTCCCATTCCCTCCCCTCACACTGCCTTCCCATTACTTCCCCTCACGCTCCCTTCCCATTCCCTCCCCTTCCCCTCACGCTGCCTTCCCATTCCCTCCCCTTTCCCTCACGCTGCCTTCCCATTCTCTCCCCTTTCCCTCACACTGCCTTCCCCCACCTCATGCTGCCTTCCCCCTCGTGGTGCCTTACACACCATCGCGCTGCCTTCCCATTCCCTCCCCTTTCCCTCACGCGGCCTTCCCATTCCCTCCCCTTTCCCTCACGCTGCCTTCCCATTCCCTCCCCGTTCCCTCATGCTGCCTTCCCCACCTCATGCTGCCTTCCCATTCCCTCCCCTCACACTGCCTTCCCATTCCTTCCCCTCACGCTGCCTTCCCATTCCCTCCCCTTCCCCTCACGCTGCCTTCCCATTTCTTCCCCTTTCCCTCACGCTGCCTTCCCATTCCCTCCCCTTTCCCTCACGCTGCCTTCCTCCACCTCATGCTGCCTTCCCCTCATGGTGCCTTACACACCCATCGCGCTGCCTTCCTTTCCCTCCCCTCACACTATCTTCCTCCAAAACCCCCTCCCCCCACCTTACAACTCCACAGAGGTGGAGGAGAGGAAGGTGTGTATAAGAATGTGTGAATTGGGCAAATGAGAGTTTCTTTGGTGTTTTTTTTTAGCAGTTTTGTCTTTGTGTGTTTTTTTTTTTAGCAGTTCCTGATAATTGTGGTGAAGGCCAATTACTCATATTTATGAACCGTGTGGAGGTGATGCCAAGGCAGAAGGTTATGACGAGTCTCGTGCTTCTGGCCATTGTAATGCAGATGGTACAGCTGTAGTTGAGAATGGATCCACAAAAATGTCTTTTGATGGTTGTACAGAAGGAAATGATACATTACATTGGATACTGTGAAGGAAAATTACATTGAAGTGGGGGAGGTGCTGGTTGAGGAACGTGATCTTCCTGAAGCATTGCTTCCTGAACTTGGCACTTCCAGGGAGGCATATCGTGAAGTTTGTTTTGTTGAGCCAGGATTGGAGCAATCCAAAAAAGGATGTGTTGAGGAGGAAAGTTGCAGCAGCTGTGGCTTTCTGTTGTTTGAGCAGGAGGCTCATCTTAAATCAAACCAGGGTGAGTCAAGTGCAGGCTTTGAAAAGAAAATGCCCCCACTTGGTGTGAATGTAGAGGAATCTAGTGATGAAGATGATGCCTAGCATTTTTCATTGGATGAATTTGCAGTAGCTGATGTACCCCAGGAATCCTTTCCAGATGTCAGACCTGTGGATTCTTCAGCAAGGGATATTGGGGAGAAACAGGTGGATGAACTGCATGATGAAGGTGAGTTGCCAAATACTGGACTTGTTGGTAATGTGAACTGTGATGAACTTTATGAAGGACTTTGTCAGTCTTCTTTCGGCCCAGTGGTCGAGAGGAATGCTCTGGTGGTTGTACCACTTGAGAAGGAGTTTGAAGTTGAGGAATGTGTCATGGAGAGTGAACCATTGGATGATGATTGTTGGATCGGAGGCAAGAAGGATATGGATGAGGAAGATGAGCTTTCTAAAGAGTCTCTGTCTGAGATGAACACTTGCCAGGAGATCAGGGCATTACATACTGAACTGTAGTCCTTCAAGAGCGAAGCCCAGAAAGTGGTGAAAAGTCTTCAGGAGAGAGTGCATGAGCTCGAAGCTGAGTTGGACAGCAATCGCAGCTGTCGGGAGCATGTTTAGGCTGACGCCATAGCCCTGCAAGCTGACTTGGATGGGCTGCACCTGCAGTCAGTCGAAAAAGCAGAGCAAGGACTCACTGAAGCTGAGATGGTTGGCAGATGTGGACCGCCGAATCTCAGAACATGCGTGGCTGATGGTGACAGTGTGGTTGGTCCCAGTCAGTTTTGGAATGCTTGGGGCCAGATTTTACCAATTTGCCTGGCACACTCAACAGCTGTGTTTCCAAAAAGTCTGGTTCCAGATCCAAAAGACAGCTATGGTGATGGCGTTTGCATTAACCATAGTGGCTGTTTGTCTGGCTTTTGTCTATTGTGGAAGGTGGAGTGTGGTTGCCGGTGACCATGCATACCACAGAATTATTGTCCTCATGCTGGTTGTGGTTCAGCCGGGCATGGCTTTGTTCCGTCCTTATCCTGGCGCACCCAAGTGATACATTGTCAACTGGGTCCACTGTGGTGTGGGAATGTCTGCCTGGATTATAGCTATGGCTGCAGTTTTTCCTGAAGGAGGATGCAGGCATCGATCGAGGGTAGATGTGAGAACTTTGGATCTACCAGATCCTGGAAGAGGGTGCAGGCATCGATTCTGCTGCCTTTTGCAAGAATGTTTATGGACACTGTTCCTATGGACAAAGACAGTATTTTTTCAGAGCAATATTATTGTTGTGTACACGCCGGTTAAGCCTGGTGTTGGCTTCGTGGTTAGAGTGGTGGCTTGGGATCCCAGGGTCCTGAGTTCAAGCCCCGTTGGCTGCTGAATTAACACCAGGGGGTTGACTCAGCCTGTCATCCTTCCGAGGTCGGTGAAATGAGTACCAGTGTACTCGTCCCGGTGTATGCCCCGGTAAGAATAGGTGTACCATATCCCTGTGTGTCGTAAGAGGCGACCAGGGTTGGCGTCAGGAAGGGCATCCGGCCATAAAACATTGCCTCAAGAAAAAGCCCAACCCCTGCACAGCAGGGAAAAATGGCTGTAAAACGGTCATTGTACACGCCGGTTAAGACCGACCTGGACAGATAGCCGAACAATTTCCCTTGGAGGCGAACAGCCGAGTTCCCTGGAGATTATGGCATGCATGGGACAGGAGGCGGTGAAGCACGTTCCAGACACGTTCAACAGGACAGATGACAAGGGTTTGTACTCGAACCCACAAGGACTGGACAGAAACGAGCAATCTTAATAAATAGTAGTTTAATGAACATCAATCAAGTATTCATTTACACTAATAAAAGACAATGTGTGTGCATGTATACGTGCGCGTGTGCATGCTTGAGTGTCTATCCTCCATAACTCCAAAACCAAAAAAACCTTGCAGCCTGAAACTTTGCATGCATACTAAGAAAACTCAACAGAAGTGCAAAAGTCAAAATTGGGTGTTTGGAAAAATT
>NC_140961.1:96306784-96311784 GCF_056783735.1 Eptatretus burgeri
GCGAAGCAGCCACAGGCTGCATACCAATTGATAAACTAGTCAAACAAGCTGTCTTCAACAAAATTATGCCTGTTCATAAAATATAGTAAAAGCCTAAGAGTTCGCCATTTATGGAACTTTTAAAGCAAATAAATATATCAGTATGAGTCACGTGATTATGTAAATTATCCGATTTGGCAAATGCTTCATTTTGATCCATAAAGTGTCCGAATCATGATGTAATGAAGCTTGAATCAGAGAATATGTATTCCATCAGAGGTAACATATTTTACTGAGCTCATCAAAGTGCAATAAATAACTTTACAAAAAGTGATTATTAGTGGAATTGAGAAATAACAAGGTGACATTTCCATGAGGCCTTTTACTTGCAGACTTCAAGCACCAAATTGAATGCTCCCTAAAGAGAATCTTTGATTTATCCTCCATCTGTCTGGTGCATTGCCCCCGGAGGTCTCCGCGCTCGTGATACAATGTTTATCATTATTATTCATTATCCCTGACACAAAGCATCATTATATTCATCTAAATGATCCTACACGAGACATGTAAGGGTTGGAAAAAAATTGACACCTGAGAAAGTTTTGAATCGATGGGAAACATTTGGGGTTAGGGCTCTACGAGAAAATGGAATTTTCTGCAGTAACTCGTTTTCCAGGTGTTGATGATTTATTTCTTTCAATTTCATTACTCCTTTGGTGAAACGCTACAGTTAAGATTTTGTTTTATTTCACGACTATGTGTGAAGCACGTCTGTCGTGGGCCATGACGACCTGATTCCATGAAGCAATGTGTGTGCGTGGAAAAAAAAAACGATGCTATGTGTCCCTTGTAGGCCTATAATGCTATTATATGCTCACTGGACCAGAAGATGGATCCAACTGTCCTGCAAATGTAATATCGAAACATACACAAAACCACGAGCTAAGAACACGAAAGGCAATACTTGGAGTTTCCCACAATGTAAAGTGCAAACCTGTGCAGCATCCCTTTACATACAACTTGTGATGAAGGTCACCAGCTGTGCATCAAAGACTGAGAGACAAAGGAACTTGACTTTTCAAAGACAAACTCCTTTCATCACAAAGTCTTGGTGTTGATCCTACTTAACCAGGGTAGCACATTCACAATTCCACAGAAGTTCACAATCGCAAAAACAATGGATTGATTCAAAGGAGATTAGAGATGGAGATGGTCAGAGAGTTCTTTCTGCTGCCCACTATGAAAGGAGGCAGAAACTTTTGTGAAATTGCAATTTCCCTGAGGCCAAGCATTTCATCTGGCCAGTTTGCTCCACAATATACAAGCTCATGCCACAACCTTTTCACGCTGCCTACAATGAAAGCTTTTGTGATGTCAGTCAGCTCGCAGATAATGACTTGTTCAAGTCTGGCAATCATTTAATTAAGTCTCTATAAATGGAACCCCAAAGGGGAACAACGGGAATGCCTCGTGGGTGAGAGTGAAGCAGGGTAATTCATTTTGACAATGGATGTTTCCAACATCCGTTCTACTGTTGAATATAATAATGCGGGTTTTACTTGGCAAGAATTCGACCTGAAGAGTAGTGGCCGACTTGGAGGCATGTTTTGTTAAAAGTCATCCGTCATAACTTCGGCAAAGCTCTTGATCATTCTGACACCACAGATGAGACATTGTTTCCAACGTCATGAGATGATTGATGTCAAGGAATTCATAATCAATAAATTGACAATAAAAAAAAGACTGAAACTTTATCGGTTTTACAGGGGAATTAGTTCAGCTTGAGAAAAATGTTTTTAAAATGATGAAAAAAGGCCAAGCTGCATGTAAAAACATGACATGATATGCAATCAGGATGAACATGATTCCAATTTTTGTGTGAGTTTTTTTTCTTTTTTAATGAAGCAAGTTACATGCTTCCAATTCAACAAGAACCAATTATGATTAGCGATCCTCCTTTCATGAATGAGGAGAAGGAAAAGAAGATATGAAGAAAGTGAAACAAAAAAGGGAGCAAAGTATATTTTTTGTAAAATTCCCTGCAAGAAGTGCAAAAATATATTAGTACCAAAGAATTAGGGTTATGGATATTAAGAAAAATTAATTCAATGGTAATGATCCGGTTCATATTTAGAAAGTAAATACTTTTATAGATAATGTAAATGAGATGTATACAGAAAATATGAGCCAAATGACCTTCTCTTGTATCTAAAATTCTTTTCCTAACTTTGTGTATGATAAATTGACGTGCTTAAAAGAACTGTCATGGTTTCCCAAATATAGTGTGTATATATTGTTGCGAATTCGCGCCCGCCGGCGTGCCAGCGGCCACGTAACTCGATTCGCGGCACGTCGCCCACCGGACGGACAATTCTGTCGTGACCCTCTCGGACTAACGCCGGGAACTAGTCACGGGTGGGCCTTTCGGCCTCACCACGATCGTGCCAATCGGCCCCCCGCGTGGGATAGGGTTGTTCGCCAAATTCGACCTACCTAAGTACCCGCACGGAGGGTAGACCGGGCGATCGCACCTCGCCGCAGGTCGACTCCGGACACGGGCCACTGAAGCGACCCATTCCGTACTATCGGGATAACCGAGCGGTGTTATATCGTCGACCTCGACGGTTCCGATTAATTATCGGGCGTATTAAGCCCACTACCAACCCTTCACGTGAAGTAAGATGGAGATTCAATTAAAGAAAAGACGAAGCGAAACGGGAAAACAGTTCAACATGAGGCACATTTATTCCGCGGCACACGGAAAGCACACATATACAATTACAACAATTATGCACCAAAAGCAATTGCAACAAAAGAAACACAACAATGCAGAGATACTACCAACTACGCGAGCACACGGCAACACTTACACAGTTTTACTTTACAGACGGCGCCGACAACACATATACTCAAAAGCAAAAGAAAAGGGCCACCCTCAACGACAAGGGGACAGACGGGGCCTGTGGGCGCGAGACCGGGTGGAGCCTACCCGTCTTGTGATGAGCCGCAAATGTGGCGGCGGTGCCCCGACTCCGCACTCCTCCGTGGGTTTCGTTGGCACTGCTTGGAATGGGGTGGGAACAGGGCCCCCTTTCCGCACTATCTCAGCGCGGGGGGGGGGGGGGAGGGGGAAAGGGGGGAATTGTTGATGCTCTGGGGAAAGAGGATAGCTGGCTTGTTTGGGTCCCGCGACGAGCGACTCCACTGCGACCTCGACCGCGCTCCCGGCTTCCCCTCTCTGCAGCTCCCCGACAGACTCCGAACCCCGACAGACTGACTCTCCTCCAGACCCGTCTTGACTGCTGCTGCCCCCCTCTGCCGCTGCCACACTTCTCCAACTCGCCTTGACTCTTCTCCAACTCCCTTGACCGAAAAACTCTCTGCCGCTGCCACACTTCTCCAACTCGCCCGAGCCCAAAACTCTCCCGCTGCCACACTTCTCCAACTCGCCCGAGCCCAAAACTGACTGAATTCTCCCCGCGCTCGGCGCTTTATAGTGGTGTAGGAGATCCCATATGCAAATTTCTGGATCAGAACGAACTCGGGGTTGGAGCCACGCTCGCCCATTGGACGGAGAAAAAGGGGCATGAATCTCCCCTGATCCTCGAATTTGCATATATCGATTCTACTCCGACACGCCTGGAGGTGGGGCCAAACCGCCCCGCACTTGCTGATTGGACGGATCAGAAGTGGGCGTGTATCATTCCTGATCTGACTTCTCCTCGGAAAGGCCGCAATTTGCACCCGCGGCTCGGCGCGCGTCCCGCACGAGGCCAGGACAGCCCGACGCCCGGCGCCCACAAGCGACGCGGGAACGGCCGCAGAAGGAGAGGCGAAGGCGGTGGAGGGTCCAAAGTGCTGGTCCATGGCCACGGTGACGCCTGAATCGCGGTGATGCGATGCCTGCAGGAGCGAGCTGTGAAGGTAAAGGTCGTGGCTGTTGGCGTTGTTGTGAAGCGGCGTTGCGGTTGGTGGTTGTTGTGCGATGGCGGTTGAGACGTGGTTGGTTCAAAATAAAGATAGAACAGAAAAACGGCTATCTTAAAGGGTCGCAGCCCGAATGAATCACATTTATTCCCTCTAAACAACGGGTTTGGGGCTAACTACACATGTACTTACAGAGATACCTCACCTACGGGACCTGAATGGTGGTTTGCGAATTTCCTCAACCGCAACAATATTGTTTTGGAAATGGCCCTTATTGGACTACTAAATATAGGATTAGCTCAGATCCCCCATAAAATGCCTGTTTAGCTAGGTTGTGTGGTAAAAAGGACGTTACATGTGTGTCGGGAGATGTAAAAGGCTGTTTTGTTGTTTGAGCGGTGGTGGTGGAACAAGGGCCCCCTTTCCTTCCTCCCCTCTAGGGACGATAGGCCCCGCCCAGTCGGCTGGGAGGGTGTGGCCAAGGAGAGGAGGTGGAGCTAAAAAGAGGAAGTGGTGCGAAGCGGCGGAGCTTTTGTTCGGTTTCGCCGAGAGAGGCGTGCTGGTGGAACGAAAGGAAGAAACGAAAGGAAAAAGAATTTTCAGTTTGGACGAGCGTCCGGGTTCTCGAGGTGTGCTTAGAGTCGCTTCGAAGCGAAAAATGAAGGCTTATTGAAAAGAGCATTGTGTGGAAATAGTCACGCTCGAAGCATGCTCGTGATTCGAAGCGAGCGAACGAAGGAGGCACAGTGTTGGATCTGCCGGGAGAGACGCTGAACCGACCTGCACGTCAAGGATTCTGCCGTGAGAGGGACGGCAGTCGGCTTTGAGAGGTTGCCTGCACGTGGAGTCGATGATCGACTCGTATGGGGAGGTGATCGACAGGTTCGGCCTGCGTCTGGCCGTGGATCCTCCGTCCTTACTCGCCTCACGGCTCGACACGTTGTCGATCCGCCTGGGGAGCTCAGACCTCCATTTGGGCCTTGTCTGGTGAACGGGCCAGGCCTGGATTTGTATGCTGAACCCTGGAGAGAGATCGGCTGAGGCCCATCGTTGATCTTGTGGACTTGTGCCGTCGACATTGCGCAGGGCCAGAG
>NC_140961.1:96316784-96317961 GCF_056783735.1 Eptatretus burgeri
AGTTCGTCCTTGATGATCCAACCAAAGAGTTATACCTTGGAGACCAGCAAAGTCCTGAAAAAGAGTTTTGCAACAATAGTACTCATTGTGAGTTATCAAGACAATACCCCCTGAACAAGTTATACCTTGATGAGCCAGAATACAAGTTTTACCTTGGAGACTCACAATTTTCAGACATTTTGAAAAATGGAGTTTTCCTTGATGATCCACAGTTATACGATGTGAGATCTATCACTGAAACCCATCAAAATTGGAAAAATGGAGATTTCCTTGATGATCCACAGTTATACTATGTGAGATCTATCACTGAAACCCACTATATTTCTGGAAATTGTGATTCTACCTTGGAGTCTTGGATAGATGGTTATATTTTTGGAGACTTGAAATGTGGGTTCTGGCTTGATAACTCACAATGTGATACATATCTTGGAAACTCAACAGGAATGTGGTTATACCTTGGAGACTTGGAAAGTTGGGTTTATTTTGGAGACTTGAAATGCTACCACTCTTTGGGATCTAAACCTATCGAGAAAGTTATTACTCCCTCTTTCTACGTCATCAAACCTGAAAGCCTTAAAAGACAGAATTGGAAGAAGAGAAAAAAACATAAAAAATATACATTGTTCGTTCTGGGAAGAAAGTGCAGGCTTACTCCCCCTTTCTACGTCATCAAACCTGAAAGCCTTAAAAGACAGAATTGGAAGAAGAGAAAAAAAAAACGTAAAAAATATATATATATAGGTGGAAATCTCATTTTGAAAAAGACATTGTGTTGGGCGAGGATTGAGTTGGGGTTGAGATTTTGATTGTGAGGGTTGGGGTTGAGATTTTGAATGTGAGGTTTGGAACACACACACACACACACACACACACACACACACACACACACACACACACACACACACACACACACACACACACACACACACACACACACATACACACATACATACATACATACATACATACATACATACATACATACATACATACATACATACACACACATCAACAAACAAAGTTAAGCCTTAACTATTCAGTTGAGGATTCTGTGTTTGGGGTTCACAGATCTAAGAACGTCCACCCCTTGACACACATTATATACTGTTATACACCTCGGACTTGGCCCTCGGGTGTCCACAATGGTGTATAGTAGGAGGGAGTGAAGCGCCAACCC
>NC_140961.1:96318461-96370961 GCF_056783735.1 Eptatretus burgeri
TGCCATTACAAAATGATAAACTTCTCTTAATGATCTCATCTGACCACCGCCCGAGTTGCAAATCATTTTTGTGTATAAACCACGCCATAAAAAAGTTTTGTTTCAAATGTTTTCAGTTCATGCCGTGAAAATGAGGAAGTGTTTTTTTGACACGGTCGTGCTGTGTGAATGAGGAAGTGGTTTTGGACTGTCATGCTGTGAAAAAATAGGAACTATTCTGTGAGACAAGGTCTCGTGTTTATATTTTATCTCAGAACACGAACTGAAAACATTTGAATCAAAACCATTTTAAGTATGTTTTGTAAATGATTCATACAATTTGAGAATATATCTCCCAGTTATTTTCCAAGCTGTCATTTCCTGTGTCCACACCCAATGATTAAGCAATCTCCTCATCGTTGCTTTATAAGTGATTCGCCAGACAAAGTTTCTGCCAGACGGGATTTTCATTTTTACAACTGAGACATGGACTCACTCTCTTCCGATGAAGACAACAGCTCACTACAGAGTTGGTAAGTTTGTGTATGGTTTTCTCTTTGAACGATGAAGCCAATGATTATTATTTAAATCATGATAATTCTGATATATATATATATATATATATATATTTTTTTTTTTCCTGACAGGTCGTTGGAAGAAATTGAGTTTACATATCACGATGAGGTGCATCAAATGAATACTCTTATTGAAGAGATCAATGATTTTAGAAGAGAATTGAAAGACATTTATAATGAGTGGTACGAAGTCTTATCACGTCCTCTGATCTCGAAGGAATTAAACCAATGGTGAGACACGTGTGTGTGTGTGTGTGTGTGTGTGTGTGTGTGTGTGTGTGTGTGTGTGTGTGTGTGTGTGTCTCTCTCTGTCTGTCTTTCTACCTACCTCTCTCTGCTCTTATTGAAGAGGTCAATGATTTATAATGACTGGTACGAAGTCTTATCACGGTCTCTGATCTCGAATGAATTAAACCAATGGTGAGACACATGTGTGTGTATATATAAATGTGTGTCTATGTGTGTGTGTGTATGTGTGCGTGTGCGTGTGCGTGTGCGTGTGCGTGTGCGTGTGTGTGTGTGTGTTGCTTTCCCTGTCTGTTTGTATCTCTCTCTGTCTCTTCATCTATACCCTTGACTTATTATTATTTTATTTTTTTCAGCACTATCACACAACATCAGCTGTTGAAGCAATCTTGTACAACACATGATTTTCTGGAGGTAAATGTTTCTGAATTATTATTAATATCACTCTCTCTTTAGAATGTCATCTTATGTTGGTTGCATCATTAGTTTGGACGCGGTTTTGTCAGTACACTGGAATTCATTTTATTGACCTTGAAAGGATGACAGGCTCCTGGTGTGTTAATTCAGTGGTCAACGAGGCTTACTCATATTACCATGTAATTATCTTTATAAAACCTAATTATTATCCACTTTTTGTTTCAAAACAGAATATGGTGTCTGAGTTTCGAAATCACAAGACATCTGAAGAAGATTGCTGGAAAAGATTATACATTATCGCAAATGAATATTTAATATTTTCAATATTAATAAATTATATTTGTTTTGTTTACAATTACTTGATTCTGAATTTCAAGAAGAGGATCAAGACATGAACGAGAGGGAGGGGTTGGGGGGAGGGGGGTAGGTGCGCTCCCCCAATGACCCATCACCCCCTCATCCCATCCCTCCCCTCCCCATGTGTGTGTGTGGGGAAGGGTGGGGGTGGGATGAGGGAGGTGGTGGGTCAAAGGTGGGGACACACAGGGGGGATGAGGGGTGGGGTGTGTGTGGGTGGGGCTTGTGTGGGTGGGGCTTGTGTGGGCGGGGTCTATGTGGGTGGAGCTTGTGTGGGAGGGGTTTATGTGGACAGGGTTTATGTGTGTGGAGTTTCTGAGTGGAGCTTGAGTAGGCAGCGCTTATGTGGGAGGGGTTTATGTGGTCAGGTTTTATGTGGGCAGGCGTTTATGTGGGTGGAGCTTATGTGGGAGGGGTGAATGTGGATGAGGCTTATGTGGATGAGGTTTGTGTGGATAAATGGATGGGTGGAGAGATGGGTGGATAGGTGGATGAGTGGAGCTTGTGTGGATGGGTGGATAATTTTTTAATTAAATAAACATGTTGTGTGTGCGGAACTAATTAACTAATCACTAATTATGTGAATATGATGAATATGGGTGGAGCTTGTGTGGGGTTTGTGTGTGTGGAGCTTGTGTGGAGTTTTTGTGTGGAGCTTGTGTGGAGCTTGTGTGGGGTTTGTGTGTGGTGGGGTTTGTGTGGGGTTTGTGTGGGAGGGGCGTGTGTGGGCGGAGTCAAAAAGGGGCGGAGTCAAAAAATTTCAATTTATTGGAGCTTGTGAGGGGTTTGTGTGGAGCTTGTGTGGGGTTTGTGTGGGGTTTGTGTGGGCGGGGCTTGTGTGGGTGGAGTCAAAAAGGGGCGGAGTCAAAAAATTTCAATTTATCTTTGTCTTTTGTAATTCCTGTGAATAAAATGAACCTAAAATCTCTTCCCCTTCCAAATCATATATTTTATAAGTCCAAGGAACCGTATATATTACATCAACAATTTTAAAAAGTTCTTTCGTCCATCGTTCAGTAAAACCCTTTTCAAAATGAGATTTCCACCTATATATTCTTACGATATCACCAACTTTGAACTTAGGTTTTCTGACATTAATCTCTTTTTCATATTTTAATTTTGTAAATGTTTCTGATGGTTTCATATTTGTTGACGTGTGAATCGTGTCATTATACTTATCCACAATATCCTGAATAAAAGATGACCATTGTTGTGAACCGAGTTGTGTGAATTTTTTATATAGTCTCTCTTTTAAGGTACGATTAAAACGTTCAACAACAACTGCCTTCCCTTCATTAAAGGTACTGTATAATGTAATACTGTTATTTTTTAGAAAATTCATAAATGTCTTGTAATAAAACTCTCTACCCTCATCAGTCCACAATTTTTTAGGTTTTCTCTTACTTTTATTAAATATCTGTTGAAAGGCTAACATAAGAGTATTACCTGTTTTGTTTTTTAAAGGGACAACCCACGCATATCTACTCCTCAAATCAATAACGGTTAAAGCATACTTGTACCCCTTATCATTATTGAGTTCAATCAAATCAGCAGACCAGATATAATCAACTTCCTTGGAATAAACTTTCCTTCTCTGAAACTTTGTGAATATTGGTTTATGTAATTCATCAGCTAATTGCTCTTCAGTCTTAATGGCATCATTAGAGCCAATAAGTTTTTTAAATTTCCAAGTCCAAGTTTCAATTTAGCACTGATCATCTTCTTCACAATGAACCGATCAACTTTTTCTCTCAAGGTTGGATTTTGAATCAGAGACAAATTATACAACATTTCTCTATCGGCTTCATGCTTTTCTTCCAACGTTGTGGTATTCCCATAATCAATATCGTGTCTCATGCACACTTCATCAACTCTATTGATAGGCTTACTCCAGGATTTAGGATTGTCTGCCTCATCTAATCTTTTATCCAAGTTTGTGCCTGGACCACAGAAAGAATACCCTGGAAGATGTAATTCCCCTGGTATTCCAGTAGTTGTAAATTTACTTCCTGATAAAAACTTTTGTATATCTCCTCCGAGTTTGTGTTTGGAGATAAATTGATTTTTTTTTGAACCACACACCGAACATATACCTTTTTGTATAACCCTGTTATTTTTACTTTTAATATATGAAATATTTTTCGTATTAGTTTTCTTTTTACATTTGAGACAATAACTCATTTATTTATGAGAAAAATTCCTGCAGAGTGCAAAAACCTTTTTAGTTTCCAACATACACATTTGAATCTTAATTTTTAAAACATAAAGAATCCTTAGAAATGCCTTCACTCTCTCCTCCATTTATTTAAGAAAAAAAATAAAAATGAAAAACTTGAATTAAAATGAATATCTTGTCGATGTCAATATTCTTGTCGAAAGTATTGCAAACAGACTTGTCAATTCTTTGTTTTCCTCCTCGGTGGGTTGAGTTATTTTCTGTAATACCACCAATCTTTTTTGAATCTCACTGGTTTCCATATTTTGATAGTTATTCATCCACTCTCTTTCCTCCCTCTCCTCCCTCTCTCTCTTCTCTCTTTCCTCCCTCTCTCTCTTCTCTCTTTCCTCCCTCTCTCTCTTCTCTCTTTCCTCCTCTTTCTTTTCCCTCTCCTCCCTCTCTCTCTTCTCTCTTTCCTCCCTCTCCTCCTTCTCTCTCTTCTCCTTTTCCTCCTTCTCTTTCTTCTCCCTCTCCTCCTTCTCCTTTTCCTCCTCTTCCCTCTCTTCTTCAACTCCTTCCTCATCCCTTACTATCCTTGAATCGTTTACACCCCATAGAATATTATACATATATTCATCAGGATTTCTTGTTATTCCTGTATCCAAAATAATTTTTTTTACAACAGGAAACCAATAAAATTTCTTTTGAATTTCTAAAAGAGCCTTACCTTTTCTTAACTTTATAATTTTTTCATTATTTAACATTCTAATTAAATCTCAAGTTGTCGGTTTATCAACATCAGCATAATGCCAATCTTTTATTGAAAATACCTCATTCTTATGTTGTAGAACATATTTATTAAAATACCTAATACCCTTTTCTTGAAGGTATGCTTGGACACAGAAATGATAATTTTCTTGAAGCCTTCTTGCTGTCATTTATGTATTAGAAATATATGTTAGAATAATATTATGGCACGAAACACCTCCCCATCTTCCCATAGTTAAATCATTTTGTATTTCCTTACTTATTATATATAATCCTGTTTTTTCTGTTTTCATGAGATAAACAAGGGCAAAACCATTATTATATTTACCCTTATTAAATACTTTTATTTGTTGTTTACTAATCGTGGACCCACAAAACTCATTCTCGATAGCAAGTGGATAATATTCTTCCTTACGAGACTGATTTAATTGTTCCAGGTCTTCGAGGTTAATTTTAAATGACCAATTATACCCTAAATCATTCATATCATACCCCCATTGTTCTATTCTCATGCAAACGATACGCCCTTCTTTATAAAAATTTATTTTAATTCGAACTGTGAATTCTGTATGACCTGGAGATAATATCAACACTTCTGTATCTTTAGAATACACGGCTGTTTTATTTAAGGATATATATTGTGTTAAATTGCTTAATCTCACCAAGTCATTCGCGTCAGTCGGGCTTGGATAATTTTTTAATTTATAAGCATTTTTCATGTTAATATTTTTGGTTATATTATATTTATATCGTTCAGCCTGTGCCTTTGTGTAATAATTTGATAAATCAATATCCAGTTCTTGAGATACACCAAAGATAGAACCATCTTTACCAACATAAGTCATTTATATTAGATTAAAAATAATATCATAAAATTTTTTATTTTTGTTGAGTTGAAATAACACATGTAGACATAATTGACCACAACACTTGGAATTTAATTCTTGGACTTGAAATGTTTGATAAACACCATTCTGTAAGAATTTTATGACTTCAACAGGTGGTGGAAGACCAAAACTATCAAAATAATATTTGTCTTGACTATTAAAAATACAAACCCAATGAGAACCGCTCCCATTATTATCTTCTAAGTTCATAATAATATTCTTTGTATGTTTCGGCACATTTGTTAATTCATCTCTCATACAAATAACCACATTATGAATTTTTAATTTCTTACAATATTTAACAAGTTGTAAATTTGATGTTGTATTCTTTCCAAATTCTTTCAACCACTCATCAATGCTCATTTATTTATTAGAAAGATATAATCCATTACCTCTTTTCATTAATTTTACACCTGCTTGTGCTATAGAAGAAAGCATATCTCCAACTAACAATCTCGCTTTATCAGGCAGACCTTCAAGTTTTTCAGCAAAATTTACAGTTACACCACTTCCACTAATTTGTTTCTCCAACTCTTTGTTATGTCTTTCCAATTCTTTTTGAGCCTGGAGTTGAGCCTTCCTTTCGTTGGCAATTTTCACCGCTGTTGAAATACCACCCGTCAATGCTCCAACCACACTTAAACCAGCAAATAAAGGAATTAGAAATGGGAGAAATCCTCCACTCGTCTCTCTTATTGAATATTTTTTCAACATTGGTTTTGTCATTTTAATTTTAAGTGAGCCAGTGTCATTCAAGATTTTAACCTGTTCTCTTGTGAGCAAAACATCAATTCTTACTGCTCCTTTTCTCTGATTTGTATTAACGTTAATCGTACAAGGCTTTTGATTTTGAACACAAGATGATAGTTTATGAAGATTGATTTGATTAACATATACCCCAGTTGGTACTTTGCCACTCATTTATTTAACAAAAAATTATGTGAGACTAATCATCACACCATTATCTGTATTAATCTGCAATTCTGTTTCTTCCAAAAGCAAACAATATGTATCAACTTCTTCACTCTCTCCTCTTTCAATGTATAGGGAAGTATCCACTCGATTAGACTTTATAGTTTCCTTTTGAGCGCTCAGGTCAAACGCATAGATTGTATACAAACTTTTAAAAGCTGTCATATCCAAAATAGGTTCTTTATTTCCATTACTTTCACACACCTTTTGGTAAGACTTGTATGCTTCAGCAAAATCATTTTTTTCCCAATTAATTTCCAATCTATCTCGTGGATAAAATGTTCCATCTAGAGAAACGCGAAGTTGTTTCACCTTGGCATTATCACTCAATGCATTATTCTTATCAGTCGCAGTATCACCATCTGGCTTTTTAAAAATGATCCACAGATATCGTGGCTTTCCTTCCAGAACACCCAAATTTCACGTGTAAGTAGTTTGGTTGAGTTTAACGTGTTGACATCTTCTTTTGAGGTATGATACACTGAGTGGTTTCTTTGAGTTAAGTCTTCGATTCAACATCTCTTCTGTTTTAAAATTAGGAGTATATTCACTGATATACCAACTCATTTCCTCAATTACAAATTTATTCTGTTCACCAAAAGCACTACCAACACCAAAAAGCAATCGATTTTCATTATCATTCCTTTGTAGTTGAAATTTAATTTTAAGACCATACAGAACTTTATCATGATCACAAAATCCAAATATACCTTTAAGAGGAACTGCCACAGTAAAACTATTTTCTGCTTTTGTATCATCATTATACATTCCTTTCCTTTGAGTATATCCAGGGTCTGTGTTTGTTCCCGTTGACATATCAGGAATAAAACATTCGACAGACCCCTTTCCCATTCTATCACTGAATGTATAGAGTGTAAATTTCATCATTTCAGATACAGCAGAGACATAATCAACCGCTTCAACTTCTTGTGTTCCAATATACAAACACACACTATCAAACATTTTCCAGAAGAAATCATTTACAAGTGTAGCGTTTGTGTTATTCCCAGCTTTAGTGAATTTAAATTTACACAACAAGAAACTTTCGGAGAGATTCAAATAGGTTTGTTGATTATTTATTTCAAAACTTTTTGTACCATTCGTATTCCAGTCTATTCCAGTTATTGCATTTACCTTGAAGTAATCTTCTTTTTTAGTGGAGTTTGAGATAATAATAGTATCATCCAATTCACAGATACTATCAATTGCTTCCATACTTGTATTTATTTAGGAAAAAAGATGTTAAAACTTTTGAAACCCTGATCCAAGTATTTGAATTATTTTCTGTCGTTCTTGGGGGGACAACTGAGTTTTGCTTTTCTTAATTTCTTTTATTGCTTGTAATTTATGAGATTCCTTCTGAGCATCTTTTATACTCTTTAGAGCACCTGCTACATTTCCCACAGCAGAAGCAGTTGAACCAATTAGATCTTTATGTTTAAGAATAGTTGAACCAATACCCATGAGAGTATCAATTATCCCATCTCCTCTAAATTGATGTCCGACACCCCTTTGTCTCTTAGGTTTATAGTATCCTCTACCAAGATACATACCTTCACCCTTGTAGTATGGGGAAAGGAACATCCCATCCCCTGTAATTATTTTATATTTTCCCAACTCGTGTTTCCTCACAATAACCATCGTATTTATTTATTGAAAAACTTCACGTAGGTGAATTCTGATGGATATAACTTCTCCATTAAAAGAAATCACACGATTATCTTGGTCGGTTATCCTAAAATTTACTCTGTGTATGGTTTTTCCTGACACAGGTAGATAAACCAAATTTTTGGGTTCCATATTGAATTTATAACCAATTGGGGTTGAGTATGCGCTGAATGAAAATATTGTATTTGTTTTTTTTCCATCATTATAAGCACCATCAATCAAATCACAGTGAATTAACACTGAATTTATTCCTGAGGATATTTGAATGACATTATCACTGTAAAACGTCCCATTAGTTTCAATCTTTTTTGAGGAGAAACCCAATAACTCTCTAAATGAATTGTCAATTGTGAAATCAACCTTGCAGTTATTTTTAACTTTAATCGTTGATTTTGAAGTATGTTTTTGAATGTTTATAACAATATTTTTTGGTTCATCACCCTGTTCTTTCATAAGACGAGCAATTTCGGAAGATATTTGAGAAATCTCATATTATATGCTCCGGGTGAAACTGTTATCGTTTTGTATCCACTTCCCGGATTATAACTAAACTTGTCATTTTTCTCGGTTATATTAAATAAGGTATTATAAGTTTCCATGGACAATAAAGATGCCTCATATTCTTTTGTTGTGTCAAGTTGTAGTGGGTATGGGAATGAAGATGTGTGGTCGCTTGTTGTGAAATTGAAACTAAGGATTGTGCTTCTCATCTTATTTAATATGAGATAAATTGTCTTTATATTGATATTTATTAATTATTTTCATGTTCATCAACTGGTCTAAAATGGCTGATGCTTCATTAAAACAATTGTTATTTCCAGCCTTCTTACTGCCTAACAACAATAAAAGTCTATTAACTAATTGCGATGGGTCATTTGGAAGAAAACTAAGACCTGAACCAAGGATACTTAAAGCCTGAATAATGTGTTTCTCCTTCTCATTCTTCCTACTTTTACCAGAAAGAATAACCTTATAATTTAGAGTGTTCAGCAGATCAATAATCATCATTATTTTCCATATCCAATGGTTTATCAATATACTTTGATTCATCCCTCACAGTTGAACCTTGTCTTCCATCTTTTGTGAGAAGAAACATTAATCTCGGAGTTAGTTTAACAGGGGGTTGAGCAGAACCTAAGAACCTTAATTCATCATTAAATATCAATACCTTTTCTTGAACAAGATGAAATATTGCTGATTGTTCTGTTGGAATGAGTCCTGCTTTGGTTTTTGAATCCGCTGAATATTCATTGTTTTGAACAGCATTCACAATATAATCAGGGGGTTGATTAATCTCTTCCAGTTGTTGAAATAATTCTTCATCATGATATTCTAATTCTCCAATATGCTCTAATTCTTCCTCCGTCATTTGACTGAAATCTTTTAACATTTGGAGCTTTCTGGGAGTATATTTTATTGTGGGAACTGTGGAAACATCTTTCATTTTTTCTTGGGAAGTTTTTAAAAGTGGTTTAAAAAATTTCTCTTGTTTTCTTTCAAATGCTTCTTCGCCCGTTAGTTTCTGTCTGCGTTTCTTCTTTATGTCTTCCTGTTGTTTTACAACTTTTGAAACCAACTCTTGATGTTCCTTAAATCTTCTTGCTCTTTCTTTTGCATCCATTTCTTTATTGTAAAATATAATTTAATGAATTGTAAAGATCAACAGGGAAATTTTCCTTTTCTTCATCATTCAAGTAGATGTGTTCAAATAAATCCTTTTCTTTAAATATTTCATCAAATTCTCTTTTAACATTAATGCGAGTTGTAATTTCTTCTTCACTAATCCTTGCATCTCTGCTTTTCATACGTTTGCGTTGAGTTTCTTCATCAACATTAAAACCAAATGATAAAATCTTCACTCCGCTCAGATATTTAATAATTTGTCTCGTTCCTTCTGGATTAGTTTCTAATATCCCAACACCACCAGATTTTAGTTTCCTTAACTCACTCTTACAATGTGAATATTTTGTTGGACCAAGAGAAACCTCTTCAAATATTTGTCCTTCATTCCTCAATCGCATATGTTCCTCCAATGAAATATAGTGATAATCTTCACCTTTTACTTCTCCAGGTCTTATTGCTCTAGTTGTTGTTGATACAATGCGTATCACGGGGTGTTTTTTAAGTAAATTTACAATATTCTCATTTGTACTACACAAGAACCTTGATTTCTGAAAGTTTTTTCCAGAAGCAGATTTACCCACAAGATTTATAATAATAGTTGTCATTTATATATGTAATTGTTTATAAAACAAAAAATATATCCCTTAATATCTCATCTTGTTTCACAACAATATATTTATATTTTTCAGTCGTGTGCTTCATGTAATCCACAAATTTCTTTTTACTACATAATGTAGAACAATTATCTCTCCAAAAATTATTGATATCTTTTGAATTTAACTTGAATAAAATAAAAGTATTAGCATTGTTTCTGATGGAACGACGAGGAAGTTGAAAGTACGATTGACTAAGATAAATACAATTACAAGAAGAATGTCTCCCTCTTGTGTAGTAGCTGTCCATTACCGTTTGGTTTCTCTCATTAACACAATCATCAAAGATAACGAGGTTCTTTTTTGATTTATCCAAATCTTGGGGAGACGGTATATCATCTGTATTATCACTAAGAATACAAGTTATAGGATTTGATTTCTTTTTACATCTCTGTGTATCACAAAATAGTTGAATTATATCTTCAATGTTATAATCATTTAGGTTTTTTTTGACGTTTAAATAAACCGATTATATCTTCTTTTTGAAGACCAGCATTAAAACCTTGTGAGAGTAGTTGATACTCTGGTTGAAAACTCGACTTTATGAAAATTATTAAATTATCATAATCTAAAAAGTTGGGAGTGAGGAGCATTTTTAAAAGTAAGCAGGTTTTTCCACATCCACTTGAACCAACTATGAGACATCTTAATGAATTTGGGAGATTTTTATGGTTGTTAAATTTTATCTTATTTTCCCAAATGGGTAAAAAATCATTCATTTATATATTTGGAAAACAGGTTATTTAATTTATTATTGGCTTTTTTAGAAACTCTATATTTTATCCTAAGTTCAGGTTTAATTTCAAGATAATCCATTATTTTATTTATACAATATCTTGTGTTGATATTTCCCTGAAAATTACATCCATGAATAATATAGAACAACAATCCTTTGACCATTTCTCTTATACGTTCAGTTTCTTCCCTTGTAAGGAAAGGTGTGTTATCACCCTCATACTTTACATTCATTTCTCTAATCAATCTTGTAAAGTAATTCATTTTTGGTGTAAATCTAAAAGAATTATTTTCCTTTTTATATTTTTTATTCTCATTAATTAAAAGATAATCACAGAATATACATTGTTTATAAGCTTTTGACTCTGTGTTTAATCCCCGTCTTTCACACGCAGGACAATTCTCAAATTTGTCATATGGAGAATCAGGAAAGTCTAGCATATTTATAAAGTAAAACTTTACTTAAACTGAAATTCATCTATACTTTCAGTTGTATATTGACTCACATTTAATAATATTACCATCGATATCGATATACTTTTTTTCATTATCAGATTCAACGACAACATTTTTTATATTAAAGGTAATTTTAAAATGATCGTTAACTACTATTGAACGAAATGTCATTTCACCTGATATATTAACATCCTTTATTTCATCAGGATTTACATCTTTGGGGTTGTTGAAAAAAAATACAAATTTCTCCTTGCATATTACAGATGGTCTTATCTTTTCTTTCTAAAGCTTCATCCATAAGGTTTTTGTTTTTTGATACTTTTTCTTGTTTCATTGCTTTTTCTAGTTTTGAATATATTACCAGAAGGAGAGGAGAAACTTTTGTTAGAGATACTTTAATTGATGTTCTACCAGGTATACCAAAAGCCCTTCCACTGAAGGAAATTGAAGAACTCATATTATTTACCATAATAGTTTTTATCCAATAGTTGTTATATTTATCTTTGTTCAATTTTACATCCTTGACATATTTCTCAGTATCTTTAACAAATGAAGAGATTGATTGAAACTTGTCTTTTGTGTCTTGAAACATTGTATTTATTAAGTGAAAAAGTTGGAGGATAAAATGGTTTTAAGCACAGATTCACCTGTAAAATAAACGAAATTTTCATCAAGAAAATTTTAGTTTAAGCAAAGATTTATTATATAAATATGGTGAATACAACATACTGCGATGTTTGTAATCACAAATATAAACATTATAGAAAACACCTCCGAACCAACAAACACACATTTAATCTGTTTCATAAAATATCTCCTCTTGAGTTGGAAAGAAAACATTGTGATATCTGTTCAAAGGATGTTTTGAAGAGTAGTTACAATAAACATCTTCAATCACAAAAACACAAGAAAAATGAGTTTAAAGTAAAGGGAGACTATTATATTGAAAACACTGATGGGGCATTTCAAGGGCATATAAAAATAAGGATTTTTCAATTTGGAGAACCCGGTCCATCATCAATAGCTGAATCAATTGAAATAGTGAAACCCGATGTTGAAAAATGTATTAAAAAGACATTAAAAGAAAGGAAAACTTTAAAGTTTTATATGGGAGTGAAAATGAATATGAAAAGACAAGATGAAGAAGAAACTCCTTATATGAGAACAGATCTTCATTTTATAACATCATTTCAAGATTTTTTGAATCTTGGGGTTTATGAAGAACTATCAAGACAAGAGGAGGATGTTGATAATACAGTGGTAGGAAGTGGATTCAATATTAAAAAAAAATCATCTTTTTAGATATACACATTCTAAAATCAAACCCTCTTAAAGCTTCTTCTTATATTGAATTACCAAAAGAAATAAAACTAAAGAAGGCAGTTGTTAATATTAAGAACAATGATAATAAATGTTTTCTCTGGTCTGTTCTTGCTCACTTTCATCCACCAAAATGTAATTCAGAAAGAGTAAAACAATATATGAAATATGAGAATACCTTGGACATTAAAGATTTTAAATTCCCAATGCCACTAACAGGTATTCCTAAATTTGAGAAAAAGAATAATCTTTCTATTAATGTATATGGATTAACGGATACAAACAAAGTTCAAATATTAAAAATTTAAAACAACTATAAAAATGAAGAAACACACATTGATCTTTTATATTTTAGTGTTGGAAAGAATTCACATTACACATACATCAATAATTTATCAAGATTAATCTCTTCTCAGGTATTCAGAACAGCAAACAAAATATATCCTTGCAAGCGATGTCTTAATTCATTTCATGCAAAAGAACGATTAGAACAACATTCAAAATATTGTAGTAATCATAAATCAGCTGTAATTACAATGCCTAAACCTGGTGAAAAGATTTCTTTTGAAGATTATAATAAATCTATCATGCACCCATTTGTGATATACGCTGATTTTGAGTGTATCCTTAAAAATATTAATACTGCTTCTCTTAATCCAAAAGAATCATATACAAATAAATATCAAAAACATATTCCTTGTGGTTTCTGTTATTATATCAAATCATCTGTTGGAGAAAAGTATAACAAACTTGAACATTATCGTGGAAAAAAAGCTTCACAAGAGTTTGTAAAACGATTAGAATAGGACTGTTAAAGTCAAAAGTATATTTCATTTACAAAAATGATATTCACAAAACCTTTAAGTCGTATTAGGTTTCTAGATTCTTACAAGTTTATGGGAACACCACTAGCCTACCTCGCATCAAATCTAAGCTCCACGGACTCTTTTCCAAATCTTCATTCATTCTTTCCAAAAGAGGAAATTCTCACTAAAGAGGAAATTCAGATTAAAGAGAGAATTCAATGTAAAGAGGAAATTCTAATTAATGAGGAAATTAATGAAGAAATTCTAACTGAAGATGAAATTCTAATTATAAAGAAAATTCGAACAATGAATGAAATTCTAACTAAAGAGGAAATTCTGATTAAAGATGAAATTCTGATTAAAGAAGGAATTCTTACGAGAGAGGAAATTCAAACAAGGAATGAAATTCAAAGTAAAGAGAAAATTCTTAAAAGTAAGGGAATTTATCCTTATGATTATATGGATTCATTTATGAGATTTAAAGAAACACAACTTCCATCAAAAGAAAGTTTCTATAATAACCTTTATGAAGAAGAGATAAGTGATAAGGAATATAAACACGCACAAGAAATATGGAAAATATTTAAGATAAAGAACCTTGGAGAATATCATGATTTATATCTAAAAACAGATGTTTTATTGTTAGCTGATGTGTTTGAAGCTTTTAGATCACTCTGTCATAATAAAAATTGTTATGGATTAGATCCTGCCCACTATTTCACAGCTCCTGGTTTAGCTTGGAGAGCAATGTTGAAAATGACCAAAACAAGATATAGATTTAATCAGTGATGTTGATATGCTTTTGATGATTGAGAAGTCCAAGAGAGGTGGAATATCACAAGTATGTTCAAAAAGATATGCTAAAGCAAATAATAAATATCTTCCAAATTATGATAGTGAAAAAGATAGTAATTATTTGATATATTTTGATGCTAATAATTTGTATGGATGGGCAATGTCTCAATCTCTGCCTTATGGTAAATTCGAGTGGGTGGAAGAAAAGGATTATGAAAAGGCTTTGATGAATATTGTTATTTCTTCTCAAGAGGAATTGAATGACGAAGAAGAAGGTTATTATTTTGAAGTTGATTTGAGGTACCCGGGTGATCTTCATAATAAGCATAAAGATCTTCCTTTGGCATGTGAGAAAGAAACCCCAAAGAAAGAATGGTTAAGTGATTATCATAAAAGTTTTAATATTAAAGGTAAATCAACAGAAAAGTTATTAACAACATTCTATGATAAAGAGGGACATGTTTTGCATCAGAGAAGCTTAAAACAGTTTTTGAGAGAAGGATTGAGAGTAGCTAAAATTCATAGAGTTTTAAAATTTAAACAAAGTCCTTGGGTGAAAAAGTATATTCAATTCAATACAGATATGAGAGCAAATACAAAAGTAAAATTTGAAGGGGACTTTTATAAATTAATGAATAATGCTGTATTTGGAAAGACTATGGAAAATGTTAGAAACAGGCAAAACATTAGATTCGCAACATCTTGGAAAGAAGCTTCGAGATTGATAAATAAACCAAGTTTTGAGAGAGAAGAGGTTTTTTCAGAGAACTTTTCTGCAATTCATATGAAAAAGGAAAGTATTGTAATGGATAAACCAATTTATATTGGAACAGCAGTTCTTGATTTATCAAAGATATTGATGTATGATTATTTGTATAATGACTTAAAGAAAGAGTATGGTGAAAATGTTTCATTGTTGTATATGGACACTGATAGTTTTATCCTAGATATAAAAACTGATGATGTTTATAAAGATATGAAGAAAAATATTGGAGTATATGATACAAGTAATTTCAGCAAGAAGAGTGAGTTATTTTCCAAAAAGAATGAAAAGGTTATTGGTAAGTTTAAGGATGAGTTGGGTGGAAAAGTAATGAGTGAGTTTATTGGATTGAGAGCAAAGGCATATGCTTATAAGTATGGTGATCAGATTGATAAGAGGTTAAAGGGAATAAAGAAATATGTAATAAAGAAATCAATAACTTTTAGAAATTATTATAATTGTTTGATGAATGAGAAAGAAGAATATAGGAAAATGAATACAATAAGAAGTTATAAACATAACATATATAGTGAAGAAGTAAATAAAAAGGCATTAGGAGCCTTTGATGATAAGAGATTTATTTTAGATAATGGAATAGATTGTGTTTCATATGGATATTGTATGATAGAGTGTATAAAATAGATTGTGTTTTAACGATGGGAAGATGGGTTAGGGTTTTTTAAGGGCTACCGCCGCGTTTTTTTGCAATATATAAATGTTCAAACGAAGTATTAATCAAACTAAAGAGTGGAGAAAATCTCAGTCTTGGTATATAAATGGAAAACATAATGAATGTGAAAAATATCAAATAAGTCTTATTGAAAAAATAACTAAAACAAAGGTAAATAAAACAAATAAGCGAATCGATTTAAAAAGTAGTAAGTTAGAGGATGTAAAGAAAAAAATGAATATCCTTGAATGGACTGAAAACTTTGATGGTTATCAATTGAACAATGAAAAAACAATTTACTATAATCTCAAAATGATATGTGGCTCAGGAGGTGGTCAAACAAGAGCATTAAGAGAAGTTTATCATTTCGTAATGGCACAAAAGGGGTATCTTAAAAAAATATAAAGATTCAAATGTTTTGTTTGTCAATATTTTAGATGGGGATTATTGTGCAAAGAAAATTAAACTATTGAAGGAATTTGAGAATGAACAAATCTTTATAGGTTCAATGAGTGAGCTAAACAATATGCATCGGTTATTTGATAAAGAGTGTCCCGGGGCTTTGACGTTTCAGATATTTAACAAATCTTTAACTTTTTGTATGGGTTATTTGAATAGAGAGCCCCTAGGTTAAAAGGGGAGACAAATAAATATACCTTGGGATAAAAAGAGGGTTTATTTTTAGGGAAAAAAAAAGGGAATCGCTGAAAATCCCCCATTCATTTACATGGGGAAAAGTGAGCCAGAACCAGTATATCCACCCTACTGATATCTTTAAATACAACTTTGCAGATAATTAATAAATTAATTAATTATTATCTTAATATTTGCTGATTATACATTTTTTAGAAAATAGACATCGCAGCTATATAAACTATATATTAATTCCCTTACAATAATTTTGTGCATAAGATTCACAAGTTTCTTTATCTTTCAGAGTGGATGACATTGCAGTTATATTAATCATAATACTCATGCATAAATCACACAGTCATGCCAATACAATCATTATGTGCATTTGGTTAACAAGTTTGCTTTACCTTTCTTGCTTCTGTTTATTTCAGATGTACTTACATATGCTGTACCAGACAACTAATCATAAAAATTGAGGTATCTCTCTTAAATCAAAATGGACAAACCTCATTCCAAGCATCCTTGTGTAACTTCAGAGACAAACTATGAATTATGTCTGAAGTCAAGTTCCAGGTGGACAACTGGTTGCCAATCCCACCTCATATGACAAGTTCCTGGACAGTGTTCATGAGCGTGCAGGTTATGGTGATCCTGGTTATCTTCCATTGAGCACCAGACTCCGGGATGTTGATGCATCAGATCTTCAATCATATGGGGCGTCTTGGCACAGGGAGTGCTTTCAAGAGACTGTGCATAAGCTCAAAATTGATTGTGCGAAGATGCGATTTCAGAAAAGTACAGCCACCAAAGATTCTGCCATTCTGCTATCATCTCCAGGAGGCTGTCCATCATCTTCCCAAGCATCAAAATGTGATGATAACTCACCGTGTTCAGATGCCACAACAGGGATGAAGCCATTCACCTGATCATCATCATTCTCACATAACAAGATGCAATGTATATTCTGTAGTGGAGATGGAACGACAAAACAATTGCATAAAGTGTGTTCATTTGACGTTGGAAAAAAAATCTACGACGCTGTCCAAATCAGTGATAATGATGAATGGAAGGTTCGATTACAAGCCATATCACCAAATGATGCTCGGGCCATAGATGTAAAATATCATCTCCCCTGCTACGTGAAACATGTACAGCGTCAACCACAGCAACAAACATTGAATCCTCACCAAGTTGATCAGAACCAAAGGACTATTCTTGCCGACATCGAGTTCTTCAATGTATTGAAAAATGTACTTCACTCTGGCAACAGTTTCAATGAATGATGTCACCAACACCTACATTGGCATCCGCAGAATGCATGGAGTGGTAGGAGGAAAATTGATTCAGAATACACATGTTAAAGATCTGATCAAGACACACCTTGAAAATGTTGAATTCTCACGCCCCAGTGCGAGACAATCTGAAATGTTATGCTCCAAGACTACGAAAGATTCTGCCATCAGAAAGGAAATTGACTCTCGAAGTATGGAACAAAACACGAAAAGCATTTTTGAATGTGCGAATACTCTTCGAAAGGACATTCTTTGTGGCAGAGAAACGCCATGGGTCTTTGACGGATCACTTAACCGTGGTAGTAGAGATGATAACGTCCCAGCATCCTTGACAGCAGTGCTCCGATGGGTGTTAGAAGGGCCATCCATGTCCTTGGCTGATGAACCTGCAAACCACATTGATAGAGCATCCATCAACATTGCACAGAACATAATGTATGAAGTGAAAACCCAAAGGCAAGTGACACATATACCCAATAATGTGAACTCATTTGCAGAATCCGAGAAATTGCCACCAACAAAAGGAGCACTGGAACAACACATCAAGCGAGCTCATTATCAGGCTATTGTGTGGTACCATGATGAAATAGCCAAACCCAAACTACTAGAACCATCAGAATATAGTTGGACATTAGAGAACAACCGATACAGGCCAGTGATAACCCATCTACCACCTGCACCAAAGGCTGTGCTCGAACGTGAGAGGTGCAAATGTGTCAAACAAATGTGCAGAACGGCACGTTGTTCCTGCAAGCGAGCAAATGTTGTATGCACAGAGATGTGCAATTGTGAGGCATCTGATGACATCTGTGAGAACACTCAACCATTAGCAGCCTCTGATTCAGATGACAGTGATGATGAACTACAATTATGATCTCTGAAATAATATAAAATATAACACTTAAGTTGGCCAAGCGGCATGCACCAATTTTGTTCAATAAATTTGAAAATACACTATATTTTCCATATTTTGAAATATATAATAATTTATATAAGATAAGTAGCATGATAATTTCCTGCCAAAATTACTCTGTACATCTCACTGGTCATTTTAAGGTGCTATATGACATACTTATAATTGTTTTGAAAAAATAAATTTTTGTTATAACTCGATCATGGTCATCTCGTATTTTTTGGAAAAAAATCACACTAAACATGCTTTAAAAATTGGCACCAAGATTTTTCAATATCAATATACTCCTGTAGTCACAAAAAAACCTTACAACAAAAATTAACATAGTTTGTAAACATGACCATGTATCTCAACATATGCCCCTATATATATATATATATATATATATATATATATATATATATATATATGTATACATATATATATATATATATATGTATATATATATATATATATATATATATGTATATATGTATATATATGTATATATGTATATATATATATATGTATATATGTATATATATATATATATGTATATGTATATGTATATATGTATGTATATGTATATGTATATATGTATGTATATGTATATATATATATATATATATATATATATATATATATATATATATATATATATATATATATATATATATATATATATATATACACACACACACATGGTAAAGAAATACCGGGCGTAGTGGCGTGCGCCTGTAATTCGGCTACTCGGAGGCTTGGGTGGGAGGATCGCTTGAGGATGGGCGCTCTGCGCTGGGCCGCAATATGAGAGGGTGTAGGGCAGCCCGGAATCATGGCGAAACCCAATCCTTATCCCTGTGTCGTAAGAGGCGACCAGGGTTGCGTCAGGAAGGGAATCCGGCGTAAAACCTGTGCCAAATCAGTATGCGGATCATAACGGATGATCCGCTGTGGTGACCCCTAACGGGAGCAGCCGAAAGAAGAATAACACACAACACATAGAAAAGAAATGAGTAATAAAAACATTTCTAAAAAGGAAAAAGGATGTGGGGAAGTTACTTCAAAGAGTATGTAAAATGATCATGTGAAACCATCCCTTCGTCTTTGAATCAGGGTTGCCGAGAAATATTGAAATAATAATAATTATGGTTGTTGTGTGGATGTGTGTGTGCATGCGTGCGAGAGAGATACAACTTTGTCTTTTCTCATGTACCCAGGTGTTTCCATGTTTTTATCCACTACCTGTATACCTGAACACTAAAGAACACAAATCACCTCATTTGCACATCCAAAAATCTTCAGTTTCGCAGTACTTGGGCAAATTTTATGCCATCTCGTCCAATCAAATTTGTCACACAATCTCATGGAAGGGGAACTCAAGACTCATCTTCTCATTCTTCCAATGTACTGTTTCCAATAATTTCCCACATCCATATTATTCGAGGAGATATGGATATTTGAATATTTTCATGGCTATGCTAATTTAGGAGTCACAGAAAATGTTTGAGAGGGGTGGAAAGCAACCTGACTGAATCTGGGCTTGACACCCAGACTCTTTTCAAAGGTCTTGGCATGTAGAACAACAACAAAAAAAATCTTGGGTGACGCCATGCTTAAACAATGGACACAAATTCCCACCGCTTTCCCCACCTCCATACCACTCCCACCAAAACCCCAGAGCCAGGACGACAACCTAGATTGCAACAATTCCTATTTTCTCGTTCTGTATTTTTGGGGGACCATTATCTTTACAGGCTGTGGTACCCTGTTGTTTCTGATCTGTTTATTACCTCCATCACTGAAGGTGAAGGAGGTTATATTATGTTTTCACCCCTTTCTGTCTGTTTGTTTGTCTGTTTGTGGACAGGATATCTCAAAAAGTTGTGAACGGATCCGGATGAAATTTTGTGGACAGGTTGGGTGTACTACAAGGACGAACTGTTTATATATTGGTGAAGATCCGGATCCGGGTCCCACTACGAGAATTTTCAAAGTGATTCTTCACCATTGAGAGATCGGGAAAAAAACGACATATAGTACGATATCTCAAAACGTTGCAAACAGATTCGGATGAAACTTGGTGGACATGTTGGGTGTATGACAAGGACGAACTGATTCAAATTTGGTGAAGATCCGAATCCGGATCTGGATACGAGAATTATTTAATTTTTAAAGTGATTCTTCACCATTGAGAGGGTCAAAAACTATATCGTACTGTATAACATGATATTTCAAAAATGTATTGGGACCGATATGTTCTCGTGGATCAGGCATCACGTGGCAGAGGTACGCACTCTACTGAGTGCCCTCTAGTTTCAGAATAAAATAAGCTGTTCCTCTAGGTTTCGTTTACTGGGTAGTGTATTTCACAGCAAAGACTTAACCATGAGCCCCAAAGAGCTTTCAAAAGGCCTTTGGGATAAAGTTGTGGAAAGGCACAGATCAGGGGATGGGTATAAAATACTTCAAAGGTCTTGAATATCCCTTGAAGTACAGTCAAGACAATTATTAAGAAGTGGAAGGCATATGGTACCAGCAAGACCCTGTCTAGATCAGGGCATCCCTCCAAACTGGATGATCAAGCAAGGAGGAGACTGATCAGAGGGGCCACCAAGAGGCAAATGGCAACTTTGAAAGAGCTACAGGCCTTTATAGCAAAGACTGGCCACTGTGTGCATGTCACAATAATATCCCAAGCACTCCACAAGTTTGGCCTGTACAGTAGGGTGACAAGAAGGAAGCCATTACTTCAAAAATATAAAAGCCCACCTTGAGCCCAGTGAGAATCGCGTAATACAGTAATGCTCACGTCTTGCGAGATTAGGTCATATATATATATATATATATATATATATATATATATATATATATATATATATATATATATATATATATATATATATATATATATATATACATATATATATATATATATATATATATACATATATATATATATATATATATATATATACACACATACACACACACACACACACACACACACACACACACACACACACACACACACACACACACACACACACACAAACACAAACACAAACACAAACACAAACACAAACACACAGTATATGGTAATTGAGTGCATCGTGGTATGCAAAAAACCACTCTGGAGATTCTGAAGCATCGTGGCAAAAAGTTTTGTGGTCTGACTCGTACACCAAGATGGATCTTTTTGGCCGAAATGCAAAACGTTATGTTTGGTGCAAACCCAACAAAGCACATCAACCAAATAATGTTGCGAATTTGGAAGCTTACTGCACTTAACATACAGGTCCTATAGAACAGTTATATCGGTAAGTATGTGTTTTTAGTTAGGGTCCCCATCCCTCGTTTAATGGGTGAATAAATGTACTTGCGCTGTGAGTTATTTTGATAGTTAGGCCTTAGTTATTTTATAACTTGGTTTACGCAGTTCTTCAGCAAAAATGTAGGGTCGGTAGGTCGAAATATAAATATAAATCTAATTTCAATTTTTAGAAATTATATATTTTTATGATTTTTTTTTTCGGATGTTCGATGGAAAAGACAAGGGTAGGTGGGGGGGGGGATAAATATAAATCCCAGACCAGGAGGATCTAAGAAAACATAGAAGATGGAAGACCATTCAAATGCAGGATGCCCATGTTCACTGTATCATCTGATGTAAAAAACAATGAAGAAGGATTAAAACTTGTTTTTACAATACAGTTTGGCATGTTTTTCTTATAGAAACCTGTTGGATCATCAAACAAATGGAAACAATGCTGAGAAAATTACTGTCCAAGTCGTAGATGTGTGCGTGCACACCAGTGCATAGTGCTGGATATGATTTAAAAAAGGTGTCTACTAGGAGTCAACACGCTCAAAACGGTCAATCAGAGCCATAACCAGCTCTTACTTTTCAGTCAGCATCCGGTACGTACCGTCTCGCCATCCCCATGAGCACATCAAAGGCTGATTTCTGGTCCGTTGAAAGCTGAATATCAGCATCTCGCAGGGAAACTTTGACGTACTTGGCACCAAAATCTTTCAAAACGAACAGCGGTGTACAACTTTTGACGGAAACAAAATCGGTACGATCGAGAGTAGCCTGCAAATCTTCCCTGTTGCTGCACTGAATTGATGCAATCGTTCGGCCAGAATATTCGTCGTCAAGCTATTGCGTGATTAAATCACCAATACAGTCACTCAAATTTATACCGCTGACATACTTCTTAACAATCACTTTCGCACAGTCAATCCACCAGAATTCGCACAGTCAATTCGCACAATCAATCAATTCGCACAGTCAATCCCAGAAACCACAGTCAATCTGAACCACGCTGGCCACTGCTCAGACGCTATGACCGAAGACGACTGCGCAGTTCTACTGCGCAGTTTGGTTAAAGGTGACTCGGCATTTTGGTGCGCGCGCACGAAATTATATTTTGAATATAAATGCCGACGTTTACATTTTGGGTTTTGAAACTTTGCACCTTCGGTGGAAAATGTACAAATATAAAAGGCTAAAAATGTGTTTATTTATATTTCATTTCGGCAAATCCGTAAACCAAGTTATAAAATAACTAAGGCCTTTGGGTTTTCTTTTATTTTTACACCACCATCAACTACAGCAACACGCCTTCACCTCGCTTCCTCACACAGACGCCGTTGTCTGCGTGCGGGTCAGCACGTACGTGGGCGGAGCCCACGCAGAATAATGTTCCTCTGCCTGTTTGGTGGGCGGAGTTCAAGGAGGAGCCTCGTGGCAGCCCTCGACCAATCAGCGTGCTACGGGTGGGGTGGCCACCGCTCAGCCAATCAGATCCCGCGACGGGGAGAAGGGGTCCACGTGACGTCGCCACGCCCCCGGGCCAATCGACAGACTCGCTGCTCGTCTTGGCCAATAAGAGGGCGACAAACGATTCTGCGAGCCAAAACCATCCAGTGAGGGAGAGCGGGGAGGGTGGAGGCGTCCCCCCCCACCCGAGATAGGGTGAATAAGGGTGCGGCAGGATTCGGACCTCAGAGAGAGCTGGAGAGCCTCCATCCCCCACAAGAACCGCGAGGTTGTGCGTCGTGTCTCAGTCGGTGAACTAGAGTTTGTGAGATAGTTGATAACCATTGAGCCGGCAAAGTTGTGGTCATTCTGACAGGCAGGTGGAGCAAGTGTGGAGTTATCAGCCCTTGCTTTGGCATTCAAGTCAAAGACTTGGGGAAGTGGCCGAGAAACCTCCTGCATTCTCGATGGTTCGGGAAACAAAGGAGAGGTTTGGTTGTCGGCACGAGCGCAAAGCAGAGCTCGGGAGGCCGCTCACGGCTCGCTGGTGTCTGGATTCGGCCCGCCTCTCGCTGGTGCCCTGTTCGAATCAGCTCGAAGACCACACGAGGTGGACAGGTCCGAGGCAGGCTCTGGTCTTCAGCTCGCCTTTCCCTCTGAGCTGGAGGCCTCAATAAAGGCTGTGGCCACCGTTTCGTGTGTGTGTGTGTGTGTGTGTGTGTGTGTGTGTGTGTGTGTGTGTGTGTGTGTGTGTGTGTGTGTGTGTGTGTGTTGGGCCAGTCTAGAAAGTAATAAATTGTTAAGTGCCTTGCTGTACATACGTGCATCTCTTTAGTCAGATAACTCTGCCTTCTTGTGTGCTTTCCTCCTTCCGCCCATTATAAATAAACCCATGTGTTAAATGTATCAGTTCGTTGCTGTGTTTTCTTACATTGGCTTCGCATGATGCGTGTTGGAGAATTAGCAAGGCCGTTGTTGCCTCCGTAAGGGGACATTTGGACCGACGGATCTCGGTGATCATCCGCTCGGGTCGCACACGGTTCGAGCACGCTAGTGGCTCGTTCCGTACAAGCGCCGTCGAGGGTGTGAATACTCGTTAAACTCTCCACGTGGAGCTCTAGGTATTTTGAAGATTGGCAAATAACCCTGTACCACCTGGTGTAATTATTGACGATTCACGGTCCGGAAAGGGACCCGTACTTGTCAGAGTTTTCCGAAAGGTACAATCTAAATTCCGGTTGCTCGGTAGAGTCGACCCTACTGCTCCACCTAGCGGTCGTGCTCACAGCCGATACCCGGCCCGCAACAAATTGGTGTCAGTCATGGAGATACGAACCCCTCCGCCTCCATTAACAAAATTGACAGGCTCAAATCCAGCAATAAATTGGTGTTCAGGAGCAGGATTCGAACCCCTCCGTCTCCACGAAATTCAGATCAGGGGTGTAGGGAGCAACCCCCCCCCCCCCCCGTATCCCCTAAATTGCGAGCATTTTAAAATTTCTTTTCTAACACACGACATGGCAAGCCAAGACGAGCTGAAGCAGGTCGGTTTCGAGGTAGATGTAGTGGTAGACGAACCCATGGTCCAGGACACCACCCCCATGCAGGATCTTTGCCCCAACCAAACTCAGAGTCCGAAAGGGGCGCAGGGGCGGCTGATGACAACCCCCCCCCCTCCGTCAAACTTCCCTCCCGATCATTGGCGGATCCGCGCCCAACCGAGGCGAATCGGCTGCCACAGGGTCGTTTGACATGAGAGATGTTTGAGGCGTTGATGGGGAAAATGGACGAGATGAGGGGCGATATGCAAACACAGTGGGGTGAGATGCAGAGCATGGGGTTGAACCTCCAGGCAGGGCAAAAGGCAATGATGACGGGCATAAAAGGCATCATGGCGGCACCACGCGGTGGACCAACCGAGCAAACATGGAGTGTGCAATGTGTCCAGCCCGCGATGGAGACGAGTAAGGTCGGGATGACGAGCGACGTGATAATTGATGGGGAGACCCAAAAGTGTAGGGTGAGACGAGGTGACGACGGAAAAATTAAAAGAGGTGACGGGGACGCAGAAAATAAAAGACAAATGAAGAAACAAATGAACGCGAGGGAACGACGGAAAAATTAACAGAGACAGAAACGCAGGAATAAAAAAAAATTAAGAGATAACGAAAATTAAAACAGAGACACAGGAATCAGAAGAGGTAGAGAATGAAGTAAATAAAGTCATTGACGAACACACACACATAGAGTTAGTGAGGGACAATGAGGTTGAGCATGGGGAATGTCCCGTGACCCGGTGCGAGCAGCAGGATAGCCTCCTTAAGGAACAAAGGGAGACTGTATTCCCCCTTGAAGCAGATCACGACGAGGTGAGTCCGATCGGGCCGAAGGAGGTTAAGGGGTTGAGTGATGTTAAAGGGGTACACGTGGAGCTTGGGGGGTATAGAAACCCCTGGGATTGCTTGTGGTAGCGCGAATCCCCGAAGTCATTGTCCCGGTGTGTGTGGTTAAGAGTGTGAGTGGTGCGAGTGTGTCAAAAGGTAAGTATGGTGCGAGTGTCATGGCGTGCGTGAGTGCATGGAAGGAAATGGACGATGGACCAGTCCAGACGGGTGTGGCGAGCCTTTTGCGCCATATAGAGCTATTTTGGTTACCGCGCCGGGTTCGCGCGACTGGGTGTGCGAGGTTCATGGTGCGTTTCGCGCACGGCCTGCACGGGCACGTCTGGCGATTGCAATTAGGCACGAGAACGCTCCACGTTGGATACGAGCCGGCCGCATGGACGGCGAAAATTAGGCGAGTGATGGAATTTGGAACACGCGGGTTCCCACGTGGGCGCATGTGCAGGGCATCACGTGCTGCATACCGCGTGTTCTGTTCGCGGAACGTGCGGAGTGGGTTTCCAGGAAGATGCGCGCGTGCTGGCCGGCACGGGAAACCGCGCAGGTTCGGTGCGCGAGTGATGTCATCGGCGGGGATCTCGTGGCACGAATGCCGGAGAAACAGCGCACATAGTCCCGCGTGGGGAATTCCCCGAGAGCGAGCACTCGGTAGGATTGGTAGGGTGACGTCATGGCTGCACGGATCGGCCATCGGAGGGAACGTTGGTATCACCCTTAGGGACGGACGGGCGTGCCATAAACCACCACCATGGCGGTGCAGAGAAAAAAATAAGCCTTGCCCCGAGTACACGGCCCCAGACAGGATGTGGCAAGCATGCTAGTTTGGGCATAGGAGCACTAGTTAGTGGGAAGGGTTTGCGATAGTTAGACAGGCTTCATGGGGACATGAGTTGTTCCTCATGGAGCCCGTGGAATGGGTTAGTTAGAGGGATTTTAGGATAGATTTAGAGAATGGATTTTTGGGTTTTTCTGGAAGACATGGACAGACATGGAATGTGTAGTGGGGACGTAGCTTAGCTACGTACATTAAATGGAACGTGCATTAGTGTAAGGGACGACGAGGGAGCACGAGATAGTTAGGGGAATTTAGTTTGGAGAATGGCAGTGTTGGAGTGTATGAGTGAGGTTAAAGGAAAAAATGAAATGTGTGATGAATGAGTATGGGTCAGCGGGCCTGAGTAAGTGAGTGAAGCGAATGTGGAATGCATGGTGCGAATGAATGAGTGGGGGGGGGGGAGAGGAGTGAAACCCACCCAAGTGACCCTGGGGTCAGTTTAATGTTAGTTAGTGGGTTAGTTAAATTTACCAAAAGGAGATCGTTCTGTTGTTGGTGTTGAGTGAAGGCACGATACCCATTTGGAGGGGTGCAGGAGTAAAATTGACCGGCTGGGAGCATGGCTTGGGAAGGTGAGTACCGAGTAGTGGGCATCCGGGGCACCGAAGTAGTCGGCCAGAGTAGGCCAAGGGTCCAAGGGACCGGGATACTGTACTGGGCACGGGCGACCCGCGGAACGGGACCCGGAGCACCAAAGATGCCACGTGGGCATGGAAGGGGGAGGGCAATGCCAGGAAGGGCATCACCCCGCGTTCATCGGGAGCAGGTAGGCTCGGAGACAGCCTCAGGGCCCGTGGGTGCCATAGTTAGAGTCCGGCAGAGGGGAATGCCTGCCAAGTGAGCCATGCTGCCCAGCCATGAAATTGTGTGAGGGCACAAGTGAAAATTAGAGGGCTATGCCCAAATTTATAAATGGACACCAACACAGGCGACGGGAATTATGGTTTTTAGAACCGATAGTTTAAGTGACAGGCATTTTGAATAGCCCCGGGGTAGTTTAAAGTTAACAAGTGGTGCCAGGCACAACAAATCCCGCCCATTTAAGGCATAAAGTTATTTTGGGCATCAAATTAAAATTTGATACATCCTTAACCTGAATGTTGATTATAAGGAATAGAATAAGGAATATTTTAGTCTAAGTTTGAAGTCAATTAAACCATTTTTGACGAAGTTATGAGTGAAAAATATTTTGACCTTTTCGTGACCTGACCTTGACCTTTGACCTAATTGGACCCAAAAGTTAATGGGGTCATCTGAGGTTCATTACCCACCTGTGGATACAATTTGACAGTGTTTGAGCCAGCCGTTTTCCCGTAAAGTTGTATTTTCGTAACCATGTTTTAGTTTTAATGGAAAATTTGTAATTTTGACCGATGGCCATGACCCGCAAAACTTCTGACCTTACCGATCTTCACAAATATGCATTTTTCACTATAGCAATGGGTAGGATTATAAGTGACAAATAGAATAAGGTTCACTTTAAGCTTAGTTTGAAGTAAATCATATCATTTTTGACGAAGTTATGAGCAAAAAACAATTTTGATCTTTTTGTGACCTTGACCTTGACCTTTGATCCAATTGGACCTAAAAGTTAATGGGGTCGTCCAAGGTTCATTGCCCACCTGTGGATTAAATTTGATAGTGTTTGCTAAAGCCGTTTTGCCATAAAGTTGCGAACAGACAGACAGACAGACAAACAAACCGGACGATTACAATATCCTGCTCCCTCCGGGAGGGGGTGGGATAAAAAGGGGCTAAATTGGGTTGTTTTGTGTTGCAAATTAAGGGAGTGGGTATGGACAGAGACAGGCAAAGGCGATAGGTTGGGGGGAGACAGTAGGGTAGGTCTGAGCCCGTGTTCAGAGCGGTCGGCACCACCGCACTCCCTCCAGACCCACATGGAACGAGACCAGTGGCTGGCCAGCTTTACCCGCCGGCCTGTTGTGCTGTATCGCCTGTTCCGCATTTGCCTTGCCATGCCTTGTTCGCCTGCCTCTGCCATAACCCCATGCCTGCTACCATGGTTGCATTTGCCCCTGTGTCCACCAACTATCCATGTGCGCCAGGACCATCAGTGTGTTTTGCAAGGACTGCCCTGCAGGCAGCGACACAATTCATTTTTGTGTTTTTTGCTTCCATACAGCCATTCAACTGTGCCAGAGACTTCTTTCAAGCCAGAACTGTTGACTGTGCAATGACTTATGCCTTTTTCCCCACAGATCACATGTCCTGGGCCATGGTTAGTGTAAAATATTAGATAAACTAAGGATTGTAAATAATTAAAAAACCCACCTGTATGTTTATCGTAGTGCCGCCAATTTAGTTAAGTCGTCTGAGTGAATCTGATAGTTTAGTTATGCAGCGCATTAGGTTAATTATTTTTGGGACATGTATGAAAAAATGTCGCACTCAGGGATCCGTAGGTAAAATGTACTCGGGGAGAACTTACACATGCTGGTCACACGCAAATTTGACGACTCGGGACGAGTCTGTAAAAAGGGGAGGGGGAAGTGTTGCGAATTTGGAAGCTTACTGCACTCAACATACAGGTCCTATAGAACAGTTACATCGGTAAGTATCTGTTTTTAGTTAGAGTCCCCATCTCTCGTTTAATGGTTGAATAAATTTACTTGCGCTGTGAGTTATTTTGATAGTTAGGGTTTTGTTTTATTTTTACACGACCATCAACTACAACAACACGTCTTCACCTCGCTTCCTCACACTGACGCCATTGTCTGCGAGCGTGAAAGCACGTACGTGGGGGGAGCCCACGCAGGATAATGTTCCTCTGCCTGTTTGTTGGGCGGAGTTCAAGGAGGAGCCTCACGGCGGCCCTCGACCAATCAGCGTGCTACGGGTGGGGTGGCCGCCGCTCAGCCAATCATATTCCGTGACGGGGAGAAAGGGGTCCGCGTGACGTCACCACGCCCCCGGGCAAATTGACGGACTTGCCGCTCGTTTTGGCCAATGACAGGGCAACGAGCAATTCTGCGCGCCAAAACCGTCCGGTGAGGGAGACCGGGAGGGTGGAGGCGTCCCCCCCACCCCCCGAGATAGGGTGAATAAGGGTGTGGCACGATTCGGACCTCAGAGGGAGCTGGAGAGCCACCATCCCCCACAAGATCCGCAAGGGTTGCGTGCCGTGTCTCAGTCGGTGAACTAGAGAGTTTGTGAGATAGTTGATGACCATCGAGCCGGCAAGGTTGTAGTCATTTTGACGGGAGGTGGAGCAAGTGTGGAGTTATCAGCCCTTGCTTTGGCATTCAACTCAAAGACTTGGGGAAGTGGCCGAGAAACCTCCTGCGTTCTCGACGGTTTGGGATACAGAGGAGAGGTTTGGTTGTCGGCACGCACACTGAGCAGAGCTTGGGAAGCCGCTCGCAGCTCTGTGGTGTCTGGATTCAGTCTGTCTCTTGCTGGTGGCCGGTTCGAATCAGCTCGAAGACCACACGAGGTGGACAGGTCCGAGGCAGGCTCTGGTCTTCAGCTCGCCTTTCCCTCTGAGCTGGAGGCCTCAATAAGGGCTGTGACTCCCGTTTCGTGTGTGTGTGTGTGTGTGTGTGTGTGTGTGTGTGTGTGTGTGTGTGTGTGTGTTGGGCCAGTCTAGTAAGTAATGAATTGTTAAGTGCCTTGCTGTACATACGTGCATCTCTTTAGTCGGATAACTCTGCCTTCTTGCGTGCTTCCCTCCTTCCCCCCATTATAAATAAACCCGTGTTAAATGTATCAGTTCGTTGCTGTGATTCCTTCCATTGGCTTAGCATGACGCGTGTTGGAGAATTAGCAAGGCCATTGTTGCCGCCGTAAGGGGACATTTGGACCAACGGATCTCGGTGATCATCCGCTCGGGTCGCACACGGTTCGAGCACGCTAGCGGCTCGTTCTGTACAAGCGCCGTCGAGGGTATGAATACTCGGTAAACTCGCCACGTGGAGCTCTACGTATTTTGAAGATTGGCAAATAACCCTGTACTCCTCTCTCTCCTCTTCTTCTTTCAGCTGATCCCGTTAGGGGTCGCCACAGCGGATCATCCGTATGATCCGCATAGTGATTTGGCACATGTTTTACGCCAGATACCCTTCCTGACGCAACCCTGGTCGCCTCTTACGACACAGGGATATGGTACACCTATTTTAACCGGGGTATACACCGGCCCAGTACACTGGTACTCACTTCGCCGACCTCGGAAGGATGACAGGCTGAGTCAACCCCCTGGTGTATTAATTCAGTGGTCCAACGGGGCTTGAACTCAGGACCTTTTGGATCCCAAGCCGCTGCCCTAACCACTGCGCCAACACCAGGCTCCAAATAACCCTGTACCACGTGGTATAATTATTGACGATTCACGGTCCGGTAAGGGACCAGTACTTGTCGGAAATTTCCGTAAGGTACGATCTAAATTCCAGGTGCTCGGTAGAGTCGACCTTACTGCTCCACCTCGCAGTCGTGCTTGCAGCTGATACCCGGCCCGCAACAATAACACCATTTCTACTGTGAAGCATGGAGATGGCAGCATCATGTTATGTGGATGTTTCTCATGAGCAGGGGCTGCGGAATTTGTCAGGATACAAGGAAAAACGGATGGAGTAAAATACAGAACTATCCTCGAGGAAAACTTGCTGCCCTCTGCAAGAAAGCTTAAATTTAGATGGAAGTTCACCTTTCAGCATGACAACGACCCAAACCACACAACCAAAGCAACACTGGAGTGGCTGAGCAACAGAGATAAATATCCTTGAGTGGCCCAGTTCGAGCCCCAACATAAATCCAATCGAAAATCTGTGGCATGACTTGAAGATTGATGTCCATCAACACTCCCCACACAACTTGACTGAGCTTGAACAGTTTTGCGCAGAAGAATGGGCAAATATTGCCGAATCAATGTATGCAATGTTGGTAGAGACCTCTCCCAACAGACTCACAGCTGTAATTGCTGTCAAGGGTGCTTCCACCAAGTATTAACTCAGGGGGGTGGACACATATCCAACCAAGATAATCTAGTTTTGTATTTTTAATTAATTTTCTGAAATTTGTAGAATTTGTTTTTCACTTGGAAGTTGTGGGTTACAATGTGTAAATAAAAGTGGAAAAAGTCTGGTTTAATGCAATTTCATTCCAGGCTAATAAGCAAAAAAAGGTGAAAATTTTGGAAGGGGGTGTAGACATTTTATAGGCACTGTAATATAGATGCCTGTGGCATTGTGATCAGGACCTCAACAGAGGAGAATCTCATTTGTTCTTTGAGTCCATTGATAACGCTGTAAAATAAATCAATAAAATGTACGTATTTATCTCATTAATGATCAAATAATACACACACCCACGCACACACACACACATACACATACTTTAAGGAGATTTATCTCACCTCTCACAAAATATCCTGGTAATGTCAAATGGCAGAATAACTCCAATGTCAGTCGAGCAGAAGTGAGACCCAGAAGCTTGAATGACTTCAGTTCAGACATTTAAATTCCTGGTTCTCACTATCACCCATGATTTTTCTTCGGGCAAACCACATTTCAAAGTTGGCCTCCAAAGTCAGCTGCCGACTGGTCATCCTCCATCGTACAAAGTCCTTCCTTTGCACACCTGAATTCCTCTCCCCCTCCAAGGCCTTCATCTGCAGCTTGATGGTGGACGACATTCATCAACATCTCAGATCGTTCCCAATTTAAAATCACTAGTACGTGCCCGTACGTGCGTGCCCGTACGTGCAAAAAAAAAAAAAAAAACTTTAAAACCGCTTGCCAGAAACAACCGCACAGGCCGTTCCTTCGCTCTCGCGTGCCCGTACGTGTAAACCAAAAAAAAAAAACCCCAAAAAACCTTTCAAACAACAACACAGGCCGTTCCTTTGCTGTCGTAAGCGATGACTGGATTGGGGCAATGTGTTTAAGAAAATCGAGAAAGTACAGAAATCGAGAAAGAAAGAATACAGTAAGTCGATAAATCGAGAAAAAATCGAGAAAGAATACAGTAAGTCGTCACTATCTGGAAGTCCGGAAGTTAAGTGCTCACTGTCCGGAAGTTCGCATATCGCAATTTAGTTTTAATGGCCCATTATTCAATCAGCGCCAACGTCTTTTGCCTTTTCGCAATGCCATCGCAAGGAAAAACACAAAGAGAAGAGAAGAGAAAAAACAAACAAACAAAAAAAAACTTTCACACCACACAGGCCGTTCCTTCGCTCTCGTAAACGACGACTGGATTGGGGCATTGTGTTTATCTATAAATGCGCATAAGAAATCGAGAAATTATTAGAATACACGAAGTCATCACTATCTGGGAGTCCGTACGTTGTAACCCGTAATGGGGAATGCGGCTGAGGTTCTCTTCCCCATCGGCCACGCCTACGCAGCAACGTGTCCTGTCATTGGTTGGTAAATAAATGGCCATAACTTGGGAAGCTCTTGTCCGATTAATATCAAACCTTGAAAAGGCACATCCTCAGGTCCCCAGCAATATACCTGGCAAGTTTCAATCAGATCAGACCAGTGGTTGTCGAGAAACAGCGGTCACACACACACACACACACACACACACACACACACACACACACACACACACACACACACACACACACACACACACACACACACACACACACACACACACACACACATTGCTGGAATTATAGATAGATGATCTTTTCTACCCTCGTTAACCCCCACCCCAATCCCTCCTTTTTCTAAATTCCCAGTTTTCCCTTTTGACCTTGACCTAATTTTCAATGTCATAAACTAATTACACCTTTTTAACGTTTTTCACCATAACGACTAAGTTTTGTCCAATCAAAACAAAATTGCCTTCTCGAGAGAAAGGTGCATTTAAGCTTAATTTACATCACACCGCTCCCGGTTAAAGGCCAAGGTCTTACACCCTGATGAGTACTAAACCATCATTTCGGTTTCTCCCTTTTTTCTGCCAATGTACAAATTGTATCTCAGATAAGGCTGGGACTTTCAGAATGGTATTTTGCATCAATAAAATGGGAATTAAAAACTATGCTGGGTTTACATAATTTTTTTGATCTTGACATAATTTTTAAGGTCGTGACTCAATTATAGACATCTTAACATTTTGCACCACAACTCGACTAAGATTTGTCCGATCGGAACAAAATTGTCCTCTATAGATAGCCAAGAGCAAGTCGCATTTACATTTTATTTACATCATCCCCATCTGAGTTAAAAGTCAATGTCAAATGGAGGTCTGAAAAAAATAATGTGGTTTTTGGCATCCCTCAATTTTGCCATTGAGGAATCTCAAAGACCACTTGGCCTTCCAATATGTTGTTGCATCATAATAGTGGACCTGCACTGATGTTGTGCACCTGATATTTGATTCGTATCCGTGACCTACTTTTTTCGGATCTTAACCAAATTAACAAAAAACACTTTTTTGATCACAACTTGAATAATTTTCCTCCGATTTTCATGATGTTGAGTTTTACGGATATATTTCAGATGAGGACACATTTTCTTAATTTACACTATCCCGAAATGTTGAAGCTCAAGGTCATAAGGTGGTCTGGCCAAACTATATAATCATTGGATCATGGGCCAGGGGTAAGTCACGGGTGATCGCAAAGGGTGATTTGGGGGAGGCATATATCATTGGTGATCGCTTTGTATGCCTGGTGTTGGCTTAATGATTAGGGTGGTGGGCTTGGAATTCCAAGGTCATGAGTTCAGATCCTGCTCAGGTGTTGAATTAATACCAGGTGTGGTTGACTCAACCTGTCATCCTTCCGAGGTCAGAAAAATGAGTACCAGCTTGCTGGGATGATTGAGCAATTTGAGTATTCTGTGTTGGAGTGGCGACCCGTCCAGGATTGTGCCCAATAGCCCAGGAGACTGCTTCGGCAGCACTGACACTCTGTACAGAGTATGGTCCCAATGGTTGGATGAATGGATCGCTTTGTGATCACAGATGTCTAGTCTTCTGTGCGATATTGCAAATGGCCGCATTTCAAAGTACCGAAATAAATGATTGAATTCATTTGCTTGCTTGTCGATTCACTTGTTTGTCCATTTCCACATGTACAATACCAGCAACATTCGACAGGAATGCAGAGGAAACACACTTTGTTCTGAGCTGTGGAGTCTGGGTTCGATTCTGTACCTAACCCAAAATATACAAATATTCTTCCAAATCCTTGCCCTGATTACTGCTGGGAAGGAAAAGACAAACCAGAGAAAGTGAGAGTGAGAGTGAGAGTGAGAGTGAGAGTGAGAGAGTGAGAGGAGATGGAGATGGATGGGACGAGTGAGAGACAGCGAGAGAATGAACTTATTATGGTAGGGCCCTAATTTATTTAAAATTCCCTTTCTAATCAGAAACTAGGTGCATGTGGCCAGGCTTCTGTGTCGATAGAGGGCAGCCTTGCACCAGGAAAATTTACACCAGGCAAATACATCGGTTACACTAACGAGCCACAGCTGCGACTAAGTGTTTGGTCATGCGGCTTTTGCCAGAGCTATCTTCATACCAGCCTAAGCGACTACATTAGAATGATTTCTACAATCTAGTTGGACTATCCGTGTGGTCCATTATCAACTCATGTTGCAAGCCTGGGCATTCATATTTGGCCACAGTTAACATTTGATCACCGGCAGATGGTTGCTCTTGTCAACGCAGTCAGTCATCTTGCAGTACCTGTAATTGTGCAGTTGTGTGGTGAGGTTTGAGTAGACAAAATTTTAAAATAAATTTGATACTACAATGTACATACACATTTTTATTGTCTGAAATTCTTCTTAATCTTGCTATGAAATGCAATTATACTTTTAAATATTGCTAAATCGTATCTACATCGGTTTAGTTATGTTATGTTTTAAATTCATCACACATCTGAAGAGAGGAAGATTTGCCATGTAAAATACTTTTTTTATTTTACATGGCAATTTTGCAAACACTGTAATTTGTACCGTACTTATATGCATCCACAGCAAACAAGTGCTTTTCCTCAAAATAATGACGCCATACACAGCTAATGAAGCATGGCAATCCATTGTCAAAGTTTCCAGATGCACAATTGCCTATGCATGATCACATACACACAAACGTACAGCTATGATATATTGTTTGAAAAAAAAGGGAAGAAGAAGAAAAAAAAGATACCTTGTCTCATGAAAATTTTTTCAATGGTCAAACACTTGAAAATGTTTTTCAATCCTGACAAATCTCACTCACTCTCTCTCTCTCTCTGAACCTGAACTCCTATCCACCTTCAAAAGGCTTTCATCAGCAGCTTTATGGAGTACTGCTCTCCCCTCTGAGCTGGTGCCGCTGCCTCACATCTTGCTCAACTGGATCTTGTGGAAAAAAAAAACCAAGGACTTCAAGATTATTGGAATCTCCCACGATGAAGCTGAGTCTATGGGCCAATCACGTTCCCATCACTGACAGGTCAGTTGTCTCTCTGACATCTACCACCTCCTTCCTGGACTTTCACCCTTTGGTCTTTCCATGCTTTTCTCCCTCCCAGGTTTCTGCAGGGTGTGTGCAGTCCACCATCAACCCCCTTCTGGTAAAACTCACAAAATCCAGAATCATTGCTCACCTCTCATTTGTTACTGTTTTTATCCCTGACTGTGAAACCAACTTCCACATTTTCTTCAATCTCATTCTTCTTTCCAAGTCTTCAAGACCTCTGTTCATCACCACCTCAGATCATCCTCCATTGAAAACATTAAATTTTCTACCCTGGTTAATCCCCACCCCCAAACCTACCGACCTCCGTCATAATTTCCAGTTTTTCCTTCCTGAGAGTTTGCCTCTATATCCATCTTGTCCACCAAATGTGTCCTCTCCTTCCCCTTATTCCTCCTCACACCCATTATTTGTCCAAGTTTCCCTCTATTTTATCCTTCAACCCCATTTCTTCCCGCTCTCTGCTGTTCCCTTTGTTGTGTTGTGCCCTAATCCATTCAGTGTTCCAGCTTTTTCTTCCACGAGCCTTGACCTAAACCTTAAAAATTGACCTCTTTCTTCCATGAGCCTTTCTTCCATGGTGACTAAACTGTTTCCCCCACAAGGTTTCCTGGTGAGGAGGGTGTGTGAAATGGACACCAAGCAGGATAAAAAAAAACAAAATCTGTCAAAGGGTGGAGTAGCTCCTTGTGAGCTAACGGCCATCCATAGTGCCTAACTGTGTCTGCGGACGTCCTGCTGCAGTTGGGTTACTTCTTATTAGGAGGTTGGCGGCAGGATTTGCACTCCGGCCACCGTAAAACCATTCATTCCGCAAAACATTCCAGAAGCACAAAAAAAATCTAAAGACCCACTCTGTGGGAGTAGCTCCTGTGCAGCTTCCCTCTGCAGGCCAGCTCACCGGATGATGGGATTGGGGCAAAGCCTTTGGGATGCCCATTCGTTGATGAGGAGGAAAACCACAGGGTAACCTTCCCGGGTCAGATTGTGGGAAAGAGTGTCTGGGTGGTGTTGAGGTGTCGTCCACCAGACGGCGGTCTCCTTGGGTTAATCTGAGTCCTTTAACGGTCCCTTTGGGTCGGTGTCTGGAAGGCTCTATCCCAAAAAGAGGATGATCACCTGTCTCTCTTATCATTTGAGCTCCAGCGTTTGAACATCAGTATTGCAGCACTCTCTGAGGTTCGAAGACCAGATGGTGGGGAGACCATGGTGGATGGTTACACCTACTATTGGTCTGGTTGCTCTGATGGTTACCATGCCCAAGGAGTTGCTGTAGCTGTGTCCCACAAACTGACTCCATTGATATTTGAGGTAACACCGGTCAACGAGCGTTTTATGAGACGAAGGATTCGCCACTCCATGAGTGTCGTTTCCCTGGTCTCTGATATGCTCTGACCGAGGCGAGTGATCTCACTGTGAAGGATGCATTCTATGCCATGCTCGAGTCTGTGGTTGATCAGTGCCCCAGGTGAGATACTCTTCTAGTCTTGGGGGATTTCAATGCATCAATTGGAATTGATAGGGATGATCATGAGACATGTGTTGGTCTCCAGGGGTTTGGAAATGTGAACCAGAATAGCACCAACTTCCTTGACTTTGCAAGAAGTCATGGACTTATGCTGGCTGGTCCATTGTTTCCCCACCCACAGGCTCATCGCTGGACTTGGTATTCCAACGCTGGCAGTGCAGCAAAGGAAATTGACCATATGCTCATTGATGGTCGCTGGAGTATGATCCTGAACTGCAGGGTCTACCGGAGTGCTCAGTTCCTCAATACCAACCACGTGCTTGCGGTAGCAACTCTGAAGTTGCATCTTAAATCCGGGAGAATGGCACCATCCCAGCCAAAGCTCGGTGTTGGCAAGCTCAAGGTTGAGAGGGTAGCTGAGGAGTTTGCGAACAGGCTGGGTGGGGATTTGAGGGGTCTGGGTGCTTTGGGGAATCCTGAAGAGTTGTGGAGTGCCTTCAAGACCACGATCCTTAATGTTGCCAGTGGATGTGTTGGAACTCACCGAAGGGCGAATAAGAATTATGTCTCTCAAGGGACACTGGATACCATTGAGTCGCAGGGCCAGGCTTAATGGCAGAGCTGAGCTGTTCAGGGAGTTGAGGTGTAAAACCGTACATGCGCGGAGGGTGGACAAGGAGGCCTATGTGTGAGGAATCTGTGAAGGGGGTTGAGCATCACCTGTGGTCAAGTGATTCTCATCCTGCTTACAGGGGAATTCGTGCATTGCGTTCCTCCAAGCCCATCCTTCAGTGTACTGCAGTTAGAGCAGAGGGTGGTGAGCTCTTCACAGAGGAGTCTAAAGTGAAGGCCCGCTGGGCCAGTTACTTTGAGCGGCTGTATCAAGCTGATCCGGCACCTGTTGTGTTGGATGTCAGGGGTGTTACAATCCCTGTAGCTGACCCTCCACTCAACTGTGATCCACCTTTGTTTGTGGAAACAGGCTATGGTGAACTGGTTGAAACGGGGTGAAGCTCTTTGGATTTGTGGCATCCATGTTGAACTTCTCAAGGCTGGTGAAAATGTTGTACTCATGTCATTGCGTGCAGTTCTGTGTTTTGCCTGGAACACAGGCATCATCCCAACTGACTGGAAGAGAGGCCTTGTTGTCCCTCTCTGGAAAGAGAAGGGTGATCACCAGGACTGCAACAACTACCGAGGAGTGACGCTGCTCTCAGTGCCGGGCAAAGTTTTCACTCGGATAATTATTGATAGGGTTTGCCACCATCTGATTGAGCACCAGCGTCCAGAGCAGTCAGGCCTCACACCAGAGGTCAACGATTTTCCGTATCCTTGCCCTTCGGGTCCTCATCGAATGCAGACGAGAGTTTCAGTAGGGGCTGCTTGCAGCCTATGTTGATCTCTGCAAAGCGTTAGATTCAGTGAATCGGGATGCCCTCTGGAGGATTCTTGGTCTTCGTGGTGTGCCACCAAAACTGATCAATCTGATGTCTGAACTGAGAGTGCTGTGAGATGTGGTGATACCATCGTTGTCCATCTTATTTCCAATTGTTACTGGAGTTCGTCAGGGGTGTGTACTGCCCCCACACTTTTCAGCGCTTGTATGGACTGGATTCTGGGGAGGATGGAGGAGAGATTAAGCTGCAGTGAATCGTTTGGGAATGTCAAGATCTCTGACCTTGATTTTGCAGATGATGCAGTCATCTTTGCAGGGAGACTGGATATCCTTTTGGGAACCTTCGAGGTGCTGATTGAAGAGTTGGAACTTCTGGGATTACGGGTTTCCTGGGTTAAAACTAAGACCCAGCCTTTCAATGACATCTTGGATGCTGCTATCATGCCTGAGGATGTTGAGGTGATGGAGAGATTCACTTACCTTGGTAGTGATATTCATGTCTGCTGGCTGTGAGCCCGAGGTCAATGGACATCTGGGTCGGGCCTGGGGAGTCATGCATTCACTGGATCATGGGGTGTGGCACTGTGGGTACCTGTGCAAGATGACAAAGGTCCGAGTCGTCAGGTCCTTCGTGCTTCCAGTCTTGCTCTCTGGATGTGAGACTTGGACTCTGACCAGGGATCTGAGTTGGAGGCTTAATTCCTTTAGTACCAGATCTCTTCGGAGAATCTTTGGCTATCGCTGGTCATATTTTTGTCTAACGAGTGGTTGCTGAGAGAGACACTCAAATGAGATTTGTTACCTGCATAGTCCGTGAGTATCAGCTGCGGCTGTATGGACATGTGGCTCGTTTTCCTGACGCTGATCCTGCTCAACAGATTCTTTCAGTGAGGGAGCCTCATGAGTGGAGGAGGCCAAATGGCAGACCACGTTCCTCGTGGTTGATCGGCATCTCAAGATGGGGATGGGCCAGGCATCTGCCTGAGGGATGGCCAGACAGAGGCCCCTGGAGTTCCAGCAGAAAGCGGATGCAGCAATACGCTGTTCCGGCACATGCTCCCATACCTGATCTGATCTTGACTGTTTCTGAAAAAAGCATTTTCAGTTTTATTACTGTTTGATTTCTAATAATTGTCAGCATTGAAAGATTATTACACCCCACTTATTAGTCGATTCTTTCATTCGTGTGCAGCATGTGGCTGTTGCTTTGCATCAGTGCTGAGAGTGTGGCTAAGCCACTGATGCTGTTCTCTCTGAAGGTTAGAGCAGGAACTTGGAATTTAGACAAGGTGCCACTGATAATTCAGCTCAACTTTGTGAGTAGCTGGCAAGCCATCTCAACACTTGGGGGAAGCCCATGCCACACTGATGATGGCCAGTGAGCAATAAAGATGTCTGTGGATTGATTCCCTTCCCAAAGGGTGAGCTGGCATTGCCAAAGAAGCTTCTAAAGCTTCTGTAGGCTGACTGATACCGTGGTAGTCGTGTGGCAGCTTACACTGCTTTTAGCAGTGGGTAGTTGAATGCCCTTCACAAACTGCAACCCAGGTTGGAAGTTCCATTTTAACTTTAATATCTTATTTATCACTTACAATTTTTAATCATCCACGAGACGACCCGTGAACCCATCGGGTTCCCGTTGTGACAGCGGTTGATGAAAAAAAATCATTTCAAGAAAAAAAAAAGATAGCTCCAGCGAATTATACCGTTGAAGTTGTTTGCGTTGATCAAATACTCCCGAAGAGGACTTGACTAAATCGGGAATAGTTTTTTAATATTTTTTTTTCGTTTCCCAATTTGAACGAAACTTGATACTGCACACCGCGGGCGAATGGTGAGTAAGGTGGCCCTAAAATTTTTGCGCTATCGTGTACCGTTTTAGCAGTATTTCGGGAATATATATATATATATATATATATATATATATATATATATATATATATTCCCGAAATATATATATTCCCGAAATATATATATATATACACACACAAGATGAGAGTTTTAGTAATATATAGATATTTTGAAATGGATGTCTAAGCGATGGATGCATGAAAGGTGCCCCCTTGATCAGGACCCTTGCAACAAGCATTTGTTTAAGTAACACATTAGTTCACGGTCAACATTCTGGTAAAGAGGTATCTTTGGATATAATTCCAAATGGGATGGCTGCCACATAAAGTCATGAAAGGAGTCCACTTGCTGCTGCTAATGGCCAGTGGTGCCCAAACAGAAAGTATTTATGGTTTGACAACACATTCTGACCTTGTGGGCAGCATTATGTTTTTGAATAACTCTGAGCTTGTTTTGGTCTCAGAACCAAAGTACATGTCCCGGCTTTATTGTTTCGTTTATTTCTTTGTTTTTATATCTATAATAATAAATGTCAGTGTGTGTGTGTCAGTCAGTCAATCAGTGTGTGTTTGTGTGTCTGTGCCTCCTCCATTACTCCAAAACCATAAAACCTATCAGCCTGAAACTTCGCATGCATACCAAGAAAACTCCAAGGAAGTGCATGAGTGAAAATTGGGTGTTTGGGCTAATTAAAACAATCCTTTTGAATATAATTAACGGCCTATTTAATTATGTCTTTTATCAGGAGCATCCTCAGCCACCTCGCTCTCGATGTGGTCTTCAGGCACATCTTGGATTACCTCGCTGGGGTCATAATTCGCCATATTGTTGAGCCTGCTAACAATGTCTTGAGTTGGAACAGATCACAATGGTTTATCAACGATAAAGAACTCAAAATATTTTTTTTCACTTTCCTCACTCATATCATCAAAAGCCTCATCTACATGCCTACGAATCACTGCACACATCGCTTTTTAAAGTGCTATAGTTTTAAAATGAGGAGCTTGGAACAATTTCATGGATTATATGATGTGATTTTCCACAATCTACTATCACGGAATAATTCAAGTATTTAATATAAATGCAATTTGCGTTGGGAGGATTGGATCACGTGGACTAAGTAACTCGAAATCTGGAGATGTTAAGAAATCGACGATGTTTACTTTTTTGCGGGTATGTGCCATAACCAATCAGCTTGCTATCGCTTGCCAAGCCAGCCGTTCCTTATCAACCATTTAATTGGAGTGCTTGCTTGAGTGCTTAAACCACTTGCCGAGTGCCCTGCAGTCAATGGTGGAACTGTTTGTTTGTTTGTTTGTGTGCAGGATATCTCAAAAAGTTGTGGACAGATTCGTACGAAACCTGGTGGACAAGTTGGTTGAGTGGCAAGGACAAATTGATCGATTTTGGTGAAGGTCTGAATCCGGATATGGATACGAGAGTTATTTAATTTTAAAAGTAATTCTTCACCATTGAGAGATTGGGCCAAAAATGATATATAGCATGATATTTCAAAAATGTATTGGGCCTGATATGTTCTCGTGGATCAAGCATTACATGGCAGAGGTGTGCGCTCTGCCGAGTGACCTTCTCGTTGTAATAAATATTTGAATTCATTTACACTTTGAAAAATTTCCATTCAATTTTTTCTTTCTGTCAGGAACACATCCCCCTTTAATACATTAAGTGAATGGGATTTTGAAGTTAGATTTACAAGACTGTATTTCGATATAAACGATGTTTTCCAGGAACGCATCGATGATGGAAATAGGGAAGTACCTGCAGAAACATATCGAGTGCCTTTGCAAAGAAAGTCCACACCCGCTTTTCAAAATTTTCGCCTTTTGTTGCCTTATAACCTGGAATAAAATTTCATTAAAGCAGACTTTTTCCACCTTTATTTACACATCATAACCCACAACTTCCAAATTAAAAACAAATTCTACAAATTTCAGAAAATTCATTAAAAATACAAAACTAGAATATCTTGGTTGGATAAGTGTCCACTGCCCCTGAATGAATACTTGGTGGAAGGACCTTTGAACAATTACAGCTGCGAGTCTGTTGTGATAGGTCTCCACCAACTTTGCACATCGTGATTGGACAATATTTGCCCATTCTCTTGTACAAAACTGTTCAAGTTCAGTCAAGTTGCTTGATGAGCGTTGATGGACAGCATTCTTCAAGTCGTGCCACAGATTTTTCGATTGGGCTTGGGTCAGGGCTCTGACTGGGCCGCTCAAGAACATTCATCTATTTGTTCCTTAGCTACAGCAGTGTGCTTCAGGTTGTTGTCAAGCTGAAAGGTGAACTTCTGTCCCAATTTCAGCTTTCTTGCAGAGGGCAGCAGGTTTTCCTCTCGGATTATTCTGTTGATGAGAAACATCCCCATAAACCACCATGCTTCACAGTAGGGATGGTGTTCTTTGGGTGATGTGCTGTATTTGCTTTGTGCCAAACGTAACGTTTTGCATTTTGGCCAAAAAGTTCCAACTTGGTTTGGTTAGCCCACAAAACCTTTTGCCACATGGCTTCAGAATATCTGGAGTGGATTTTTGCTTCCTTCAAAGGAGACTCAACGTGGGGTTTTTGAGTAATGGCTTCCTTCTTGCCCCCCTACCCTGCAGGCTAGACTTATGGAGTGCTTGGGATATTGTTGTCATATGCAGAGTGACCAGTCTTTGCCATAAAGGCCTGTAGTTCTTCAAAGTTGCAATTGGCCTCTTGGTGGCCTCTCTGATCAGTCTCCTCCTTGCTTGGTCATCCAGTTTGGAGGGACGGCTGAATCTAGGCAGGTTCTTGGTGGTACCATATGCCTTCCACTTCTTAATCACTGTCCAAACGGTGATTTGCTTTGATCAAATGATACATATTCAAGGCCTTTGAAATATTTTATACCCATCCCCTGATCTGTGCCTTTCCACAACTTTATCCCAGAGGTCTTTTGAAAGCTCCTTGGTGCTCATGGTCGAGTCTTTGCTGTGAAATGCACCACCCAGCAGAGGAAACCGAGAGGAACAGCTGATTTTATTCTGAAATAATCAGAATCACTGCAGTTTAACACAGGTGGAGGCCAATTAACTTGGTGTGTAATTTTGAAGATGATTGGTTACACCTGAGCTAATTACCCTCACTGAAGGAGAGGATCTGTTTGTTACTTGGCGAAATCTTCGATTTTGTCAAGTATGTTGGTCTGTTCCGTTTGTTGGTTTGTTTGTCCGGTCATCTACAGCCCAAACGGCTGGACCAGTCGTTCATAAATTCTTACACATGATAGGCAATCCACCTGAGACGGTCCGCGTCCAAAGACCGTCTTAATCGGACTAAATGTCACGACGTGACGTCACACAATGTGAAAACACATTTTTGGACATAACTCAGTGAACGGAAGTCGTAGCGACTTCTGGTTGACGCCAAATTAAACTTCATTCAAATATCTAAATGATTACTAAATGCATCTTATTACAAATTACACATAGTTCTCGCAAGCGTATGACGTCAAAGTTTTGCTTATTGATGTCATTTAAAAAAAAATATTTACGCTCGTGTGCAGCCGAAACGACTGAAGCAATCGTTCTCAAATTTTAACACGTGATAGCCAATCTTTCTGAAATAGTCTGGGATCAAATCACGTCATAATCGCACTTAACGTTACGATGTTACGTCAAAAAAAGGTGAAAACAAGCTTTTGAACAAAACTCAGTAACCGGAAGTCGTAGTGACTTCCTGTTGACGCCAAAACAAACTTCAATGGAATATTTAAATGTTTTAAAGTGCATGTTAGTACAAATTATGCACAGTTTTCGCAAGCGTATGATGTCAATGTTTTTAGCTATTGGCATGATTTAAAAAAAAATCTATTCGTTCTACAGGTCACAATTCTTAACCGATTTGGATGAAATTTTAACAGCTGATAGAAATCCACAGTGCAAAAAGATATGTGACTTTTGGTGATGTTCAAGATCAGGATCTGGATTCTGCATCACTTTATATTATCGCCCATTATAAACCAATGGGTAATTTTGTGAATTGCACATGGCTATTTCTCAAACAGTTTTGCACTTTTTATATTGAAACTTATACTGTCTATTTATGCATGTAATATTAACATGTGTACAAAGTTTGATCGAAATTGACCTAAGATCAAGGTCAAGGTTACCCAAAACATAAAAAACACACATATAAAATACATATTTTTCTTTTACAACATATTTCAAACATGATAACGGGATCGTAAAGCTGGTTGAAAGGCAATGTTCCTAGGTATTTTCAAATATTTTCTACGATCAGAATGAAGGCAACAAGCACCGATGATAAGTTGTTGAATGTCACATGGTGGCTTTAAATGAGTTGTGAAAATTCTCAATCTGCTACAGTTACCATGACAACGTGCGCCTGATAATTGTTATTTGTGACGTTGTGTCATTTTATTAATGTACGAACAAATAAACACCACCCATTCCATGACATTACAGCTTGAAGCACCACACGGAAAGGTCAACTAATTCGCCAAGTGTCGTGCTAAGGCCAAGGTAACATTTGCCACGGCGTCCGTGAGGTCTCCAAAATCTGCGGCCACTAGCAATTATACGGCGGCCTCAGTATTTCCACGGTCACACAATGTAGCAGTCACATATGTATTTATTTTTCGGGTAGCCGCACGGCGTATTTATAAATTGTGGAGACCGAAAATTGTGGGGGTGCTGTATGGTCTTTTATTTGATGTCGCACGGTGACCTTAGGGCGTCGCTGCGGTGGCCATAGAATTTTCAAGACAGACGCAAGGTGCCTGCAAGGCGACCGCAGGGGGACCCTAAGGCGAACGTGCAGCCAGACGGACGGTAACGAGTGGATATATATCCCAGTTCTTTTTTTTAATGAAATAAAAATATACCAGAATATATAACTGAATATACTATAACTATAATATACCGTGGTGCCCACAGAATCCGAACGCCCCATTGTTTGAACAAATTGGAATCCGAATAATTTTTTTCGAGAAAATTTTGCCCTAAAAACCTAATACATTTTAAAAAACCGAACACAACGTCGCATTCTCCACTCATGGCTCGCAGACTTCCTCTCCTGTCGCAGTCAACGTGTGGCCCTAAATGGAGTTCTTTCATCCCCTCTTCCTGTGCAGGCTGGAGTTCCTCAAGGTAGCGTTCTGGGCCCTGTTCTTTTTCTGGTTTTCATCAATGATCTCTCGGACTCTCTGGAAAATCCTCTATTTCTCTTTGCCGATGACTCCACCCTCTGCCGTACCATCTGTCATCCCTCAGACCGGCAAGCAGCAGCTTCTTCGCTCACTGCAGATCTGGATAAAATCACAAACTGGTCCAACACGTGGAACATGTCTTTCAATCCAGACAAATCTCACACTCTCACTATGTCTCTTCGAAAGGACCGTTTACAAAACCCCCCCATCCACTTTCTCAACAATCCTCTGGAAGAAGTCTTTTCTTTCAAGCTTCTGGGTCTCACTATCTGCCATGACCTTTCCTGGGAAAGTCACATTTCCAACCTTGCCTCAAAAGCCAGTCGCCGACTGGGAATCCTCCGTCGTGCAAAGTCCTTCCTCGGCCCTCTTGAGCTCCTGACCACTTACAAAGCTTTTGTCCGTAGCCTGATGGAGTACTGCTCTCCCCTCTGGGCTGGTGCTCCTGCCTCCCACCTTTCTCGACTTCACGCTGTCGAAACCAGGGCTTTTAAGATCATTGGCATCTCCCGCAATGAAGCTGAGTCTTTGGGCCTCTCACTCAATCACCGCAGGTTGGTCGGTGGTCTTTCTGTCTTCTACCGACTCCTCTCCAGCCTTGCCCCCCTGCTCTCTCTGCGATTTGTCCCAACCACATTTCCACAGGGCGCTCAAGGTCCGCCAACAACCCCCTTCTGGTAAAACTACCAAAATCACGAATCACTGCTCATCTTCACTCTTTCATTCCTCTTTTTCCCGCCTTTGGAATAAACTTCCTCACTCTATTCTTTCCCATTCTTCCCTCCAGGCTTTCAAAACAGCTGTTCACCACCACCTCTTATCTTCCCCCATCCAAATCCTCGATCTTTTCTACCCCCGATAATCCACCCAAGCCCACTTCCTTCAATTCTCCTGCTTTCCTTCCTGAAAGTCCCTTTAATGTCCATCTTCCCCTCGCCATGTTCCCCGTCCCATCCCCATCCCTCTCCCTTCCACAGTTCACCTGTGTCTGTTCCCCAATGTTTTGTCCCTTCCACTCCCGCCCCTCTTGTCTCATGCCTCCTTGCTGTGAGTTGTGTGTTAGCTCTCATACGAGCCTCGACCAAGGTATACAAAAAAAAAAAAAAAAAAAAAATTCATGTTTGTTCACGTGTCTCCCCCCACCTGTTCGAGCCACATCTTCGCGCTTTGTTCATTCAGTTCATCGGTGGAAGTCCTCGTGAAAGCATCTCTCGTGTGTCGATCGATACTTTAGAACTCAGTCACATTTGCTCTACGGTGAGGATACGGCAGCCGTACGCCCTCTGAATTGACAGAAACGTGCGGCGGCCGCAGAGAAACTGAGGTGGCCTCAGGTGGCCCTACGCCGTATGGCTATATTTTACAGGTCGTAAGGTCGCCGTGGAATTATAACCCAGAGTTATTACTTTTTTCATTTCTACGTTCGCCGTAGAAACTCGACAAGCCGAAACAAAAGAACTGGTAAAAAAATAAAATTAATTAACCCATTCATTACCGTCTGTCTGGCCGCACGTTCGGCTGAGGGTCCCCCTGCGGTCGCCTTGCGGGCACCTTGCGTCTGCCTTCAAAATTCTATGGCCGCCGCAGAAACGCCCTAAGGTCACCGTGCGACATCAAATCAAAGACCGTACGGCACACCCATGTTTTCGGTCTCCACAGTTTATAAATACGCCGTGCGGCTACCCGAAAAATAACAAGGACAAATGTGTCCAAGAGCAGCGTCCAAAACCTAAAGGTTTTGTCGGCTAAAAAAAAAAAAAAATTTTTTTTTTTTTAAAACAACTTCTTCTTCTTCTTCTTCTTTCGGCTGCTCCCGTTCGGAGTCGCCACAGCGGAGCATCCGTATGATCCGCATAGTGATTTGGCACATGTTTTATGCCGGATGCCCTTCCTGACACAACCCTGGTCACTTCTTACGACACAGGGATATGGTACACCTATTTTAACCGGGGTATACACCGGCCCAGTACACTGGTACTCATTTGTTTGTTTTTAAAAACAACAACTTCCGATATTTCGTCACGTGCCTTCATTAAGCCAATGGCGAAACCCGTCAAAACGTATTTACGTATTTACGATATATCGTGTATTTACGAAATATATAATGTATTTACGAAATTACAATACGATAAATGGAATAATCTTTATATAGTAACGTCAACTTTTCGAAACTTTGAAGCAAATGTCCGAATATATTTAAAAGTTCATGATAGACGCTCTCAAAAGGCACCGTCTATGTGAGGATGTGTACATGTGCTCAGTATTTAAGGCGATCCGGATCTTGTATATACAAGAGCCGAGTCCGAAAGATTAAGGTTTTGTCTTCACAAGGAGAAGAAGAAGAAGAAGAAGAAGAACAATAACAAGAACAAGAACAAGAACAAGAAGAAGAACAAGAACAAGAACAAGAAGAAGAAGAAGAACAAGAACAAGAACAAGAACAAGAACAAGAAGAAGAAGAAGAAGAGGAAGAACAACGCCGAACTCTCCATGAGCAGTGTTCGCTATGCGAGACGCTGCTAAAAACATATGTGACTGCTACATTGTGTGACCGTGGAATTACTGCGGCCGCTTTATAATTGCTAGTGCCCGTACATTTTGTAGACCCTCCGGCCGCCGAGCCAAATGTTACAGGCCTTACCTCGTGTTTTCACCTTCATTTGTGATGTTTGTTTTTTTAATCATCTTGTGTTTTAATTAATAACAAAAAAGCAATCCGATCGCGTGGTATGACGGACTGTCAGGCAAGGATTGAATTTCACAGCAAAACCAGTTGTAATTTGGAATATCCATGATTACGTCAACCCGATGCGTTTGATGAAAGTGATTGTGGTTCTGCGGGCATCATGTTTGATGAGCTGCCCTGGGGGGCAGCGCTCTCGCAGAGTGCGCGAGCGATCGGAACCCAGGCCGGAGCACGAGCCTGTGTGGACCTTTGGATGTGGTGATTGTACCAGTTTACATACAATACACCGCCACCGAAGGTCATTTACTCATCTTATTTTATCTTAAACATGGGTACTTTCAGTTTAAAGTGTCTTGAAAGTGGGTTTTCTTTGGGTCCACGAAGTGATTAATTCGCTACATTATTTCTTATTGGGAAAATATTTTTGGAATCCGAACTTTTTGCAATCCGAACAGCCTCCTGGAACGAATTAAATTGGGATTCTGGGGGCACCACGGTATAGGCAAACACCTCTACTCCGATCTCTAGTGGTAGCGCACGGTGGACGCAGACTGCCACGGAGGCCGTACGTAGGTGCACGGCGGGCATAGGGGAACCGTGCGTCGACCCTGCGTTGCCCGCAGGTAGTCACACAGACCGCAAGGCCACCTTACGGCGACCGTGGAAATAGTGCAGCCGTCGTAATTTTTTGGGGGTTAGGAAAATTCATTTTCATTGAGAAGAGCTTACGGCAGCCACACGAATAACGCAAGCCCACCGTACGCCCTACGTACAGTCGACGTGGAACACATCTACGTCATAGCTTGGCTTATCGAATTGCTACGGCGAACGTAGAAATGAAAAAAAGTTATAACTCTGCGCTATAATTCCACAGTGACCCGACGGCCTGTAAAATATAGCCCAACGGCGTAGGGCCACCCTGAGGCCACCTCAGTTTCTCTGTGGCCGCCGCACGTTTCTGTCAATTCAGAGGGTGTACGGCTGCCGTATCCTCGCCGTAGAGCAAATGTGACCTAGGCCTAAGCACGATTTTTCATTTGATTGTTTGTCTGTTTGGCCGCACAGAACTTTCATGCTTTTCTCCGCAACCGCTTGGTGGATGGAGAGGAAATTTTCACCATAGGTGCGACTACTCATGTAGAATGTTTTAATCATAATTAAGACGTCATATGACACATGGTGTGGCAGACATCTTGGGAAAACGGAAAAAAATCTTTGGACCTCTGTATCTCTGAAACTGCACCAAGGAAAAAAAATTGAAACTTGGCACATGGCAATTATTCCTCATGGGGAATATGTGTGATTTTTTTAATGTCATATGTGCCCTTGTTATGACGTCATAATTGCATATGTAAATGCTATATCTGATCAGTATGAAAATGTTTGATGGTCATCTTGGGATAAAATGGTCAACAGAAAAAACAATTGATGACATCATCAGTCACATGATTCGGCAGCCACATTGTTTCATAAAAAAAAAACAACCTTCAAAAATGTTCTTCTCTGAAGTGGCTGAACAGATTGACATGAAACTTTACAAGTATGACCGCTTATCCATGAGGAACAAAAGATTCACACATATGATGTCACAGGTCACATGGTTTGGCAGCCATACTGGATTTACCCGAAAACCAATAAAAATCTTCTTCTCCAGAATGGCTGGATTGAGGCAAAACTTCACACAAATCTTCCCCACGCTATGAGTGTACAAGTTTGTGAAGGAATAATTGAAAGGTCACATGGTTTGACAGCCATATTGGATTGAGGAAAAATATCAAATTATATTTTCTCTGGAATGGCTTAATCAATCGACATGAAACTTCAGATTTATGATCAAGCAGTGATGGGGAAAGCAGGTTTTAAATTTCAACTTGATCAAACGCATGGTCTGGCAGCCAGAAGTATATAATTTTTTAATGAGTTTTTTTTTTTTTTTTTTGGAACAAGGCTCACTTGGCTGTGCCTGGATGGGTTTAAGGGTAGATGAGTAGCAGCTGAAATGCGAATCCTATCCAGGTTCCTCCTGATGACTTCATCTTTTAATTTCCCCCCTTCCTAGGTTCCCCTCCATCCTGCCTCCTCGCTCTCCCCTCCCTCTCTCCTGCTCTCTCTCCCTTCCCTCCCTCTCACAACCCCACTCCTTAATACCCCCCCCACCCGTCAGCAAAGCGATGGGTTGTATTATATATATATATATATATATATATATATATATATATATATATATATATATATATATATATATATATATATATATATATATATATATATATATATATATATATATATATATATATATATATATATATATATATGACTGTCCCTGCTCACATCACGGCTCGACGACATTTTGGAATCCCATGGACCCAGCCTGCGGAGCCCGGCACCTCGAGTTGGCCTTGTCTGGTGAACAGGCCAGGCCTGGACTTGAATGCTGGACCTTGAGAGAAAACAGCTGGGACCCATCGTCGACCTAACGGTCTTGTGCCGTCGACCTAATGCGGGGTCAGAGCACACGGAGACCGCGTGCGGGGCGAAGGGGGAAGGCGAGCGCCATCTCGCCACGCGGCGTGTTCGAGCTTGGGCTTGAATCCGTGGATATCGGCTTGTTACGAGTGACATTCGTGCTTTTGACACTTTCCTCTCGTCCATGAAACATCACCAAGTACTCTCTCTTGTCTGCATGCTGTCTGTCTGTCTTGTCTGCATGTTGTTTAAGGCATGTCTTGGTAGGGACCCCCCTCAAAACCTGTAATCCGTAGTTCCCTAGTTAAGAACGGGTTATAGATTGTTATTAACATCGTCGTGAATATTTTGCTTGTGTTGTGTTCCCCGATGTTCCCCAATAAATCTGGTTGGTTCGTATGAAGTTGCCGCTATGGATTAATGTGTGTCGCATCGAGGAACGATCCGTTTGATTGGTATATAAAACCCAGATGGTTACAGACTGGCAGAAAACGCTCGGCATCTGACAAAACCAGTCTGTAACTGGGGTTCTATTTCCCCAACTGGTAAGGTCCAGGATTACGTTGGTATCGCGATTGAAGACGCGTGACCCGAGGCCTGTGCCGAGCCAGCCGGCGTAATAAACCCCAGAGACGGCCGGAGTCGGGTGAGAATCCCGCCACCCCAGATCCATAACAATATATATATATATATATATATATATATATATATATATATATATATATATATATATATATATATATATATATATATATATATATATATATATATATATATATATATATATATATATATACACACAACCTGGCGTAGTGGCGTGCGCCTGTAATACGGCTATTCGGTGGCTTGAGTTGGAGGATCGCTTGCGGACGGGTGCTCTGCACTGGGCCGCGCTATGAGAAGGTGTATGGCAGCCCAGAATCATGTCGAAACCCAATCCATATCCCTGTGTCGTAAGAGACGACTGGGGTTGCGTCAGGAAGGGCATCCGGCATAAAACCTCTGCCAAATCAGAATGCGGATCATAACGGATGATCCGCTGTGGCGACCCCTAACGGGAGCAGCCGAAAGACGAACAACAACAACAACATATATATATATATATATATATATATATATATATATATATATATATATATATATATATATATATATATATGTGTGTACATATATATATATATGTGTGTACATATATATATATATATATATGTGTGTACATATATATATATATATATATATATATATATATATATATATATATATGTGTGTACATATATATATATATATATATAGATATACATATACATATA
>NC_140961.1:96395961-96413784 GCF_056783735.1 Eptatretus burgeri
TCGCTGAAAATCCCCCATTCATTTACATGGGGAAAAGTGAGCCAGAATCAGTATATTCACGATATATATATATATATATATATATATATATATATATATATATATATATATATATATATATATATATATATATATATATATATATATATATATATAGGGTGAATATACTGATTCTGGCTCACTTTTGCCCAAGTAAATGAATGGGGGATTTTCAGCGATTCATATTTTTTTTCCCTATCAAATAAACCCCCTTTTTATCCCAAGGAATATTTATTTGTCTCCCCTTTTAACCTGGGGACACTTTTTTTTCTTTCAAATAACCCATGCAAGAAGATAAAGATTTGTTCAAGTAGTAAAGTGGTAATGTAATTTGTTAAAGTTGATTCGAAAGAAATATCTGAAACGTCTAAGCCTCGGGACACTCTTTATCAAATAACCTATGCATATTGTTTAGCTCACTCATTGAACCTATAAAGATTTGTTCATTCTCAAATTCCTTCAATAGTTTAATTTTCTTTGCACAATAATCCCCATCTAAAATATTGAAAACAAAACATTTTAATCTTTATATTTTTTAAGATACCCCTTTTGTGCCATTATGAAATGATAAACTTCTCTTAATGCACCTGTTTGACCACCTCCTGAGCCACATATCATTTTGAGATTATAGTAAATTGTTTTTTCATTGTTCAATTGATAACTATCAAAGTTTTCAGTCCATTCAAGGATATTCATTTTTTTCTTTACATCCTCAAACTTACTAGTTTTTAAATTGATTCGCTTATTTGTTTTATTTACCTTTCTTTTAGTTATTTTTTCAATAAGACTTATTTGATATTTTTCACATTCATTATGTTTTCCATTTATATACCAAGACTGAGATTTTCTCCACTCTTAAGTTCGAGTAATACTTGGTTTGACCATTTATATATTGCGAAAAAACGCGGCGGTAGCCCTTAAAAAACCCTAACCCATCTTCCCATCGTTAAAACACAATCTATTTTATACACTCTATCATACAATATCCATATGGAACACAATCTATTCCATTATCTAAAATAAATCTCTTATCATCAAAGGCTCCTTATGCCTTTTTATTTACTTCTTCACTATATATGTTATGTTTATAACTTCTTATTGTATTCATTTTCCTATATTCTTCTTTCTTATTCATCAAACAATTATAATAATTTCTAAAAGTTATTGATTTCTTTATTACATATTTCTTTATTCCCTTTAACCTCTTATCAATCTGATCACCATACTTATAAGCATATGCCTTTGCTCTCAATCCAATAAACTCACTCATTACTTTTCCATCACTATCTCATCCTTAAACTTACCAATAACCTTTTCATTCTTTTTGGAAAATAACTCACTCTTCTTGTTGAAATTACTTGTATCATATACTCCAATATTTTTCTTCATATCTTGATAAACATCATCAGTTTTTATATCTAGGATAAAACTATCAGTGTCCAGAAACAACAATGAAACATTTTCACCATACTCTTTCTTTAAGTCATTATACAAATAATCATACATCAATATTATAACTATTATAACTTCTCTTCAAAACATCCTTTGAACAGATATCACAATGTTTTCTTTCCAACTCAAGAGGAGATATTTTATGAAATAGATTAAATGTGTGTTTGTTGGTTCGGAGGTGTTTTCTATAATGTTTATATTTGTGATTACAAACATCGCAGTATGTTGTATTCACCATATTTATATAATAAATCTTTGCTTAAACTAAAATTTTCTTGATGAAAATTTCGTTTATTTTACAGGTGAATCTGTGCTTAAAACCATTTTATCCTCCAACTTTTTCACTTAATAAATACAATGTTTCAAGACACAAAAGACAAGTTTCAATCAAGCTCTTCATTTGTTAAAGATACTGAGAAATATGTCAAGGATGTAAAATTGAACAAAGATAAATATAACAACTATTGGATAAAAACAATTATGGTGGATATGATGAGTTCGTCAATTTCCTTCAGTGGAAGGGCTTTTACTATACCTGGTCGAACATCAATTAAAGTATCTCTAACAAAAGTTTCTCCTCTCCTTCTGGTAATATATTCAAAACTAGAAAAAGCAATGAAACAAGAAAAAGTATCAAAAAACAAAAACCTTATGGATGAAGCTTTAGATAGAAAAGATAAGACCATCTGTATTATGCAAGGAGAAATTTGTATTTTTTTCAACAACCCTAAAGATGTAAATCCTGATGAAATAAAGGATGTTAATATATCAGGTGAAATGACATTTCGTTCAATAGTACTTAACGATCATTTTAAAATTACGTTTAATATAAAAAATGTTGTCGTTGAATCTGGTAATGAAAAAAAGTATATCGATATTGATGGTAATATTATTAAATATGAGTCAATATACAACTGAAAGTATCGATGAATTTCAGTTTCAGTAAAGTTTTACTTTATAAACATGCTAGACTTTCCTGATTCTCCATATGACAAATTTGAGAATTGTCCTGCGTATGAAAGACGGGAATTAAACACAGAGTCAAAAGCCTATAAACAATGTATATTCTGTGATTATCTTCTAATTAATGATAATCAAGAATATAAAAAGGAAAATAATTCTTTTAGATTTACACCAAAAATGAATTACTTTACAAGATTGATTAGAGAAATGAATGTAAAGTATGAGGGTGATAACACACCTTTCCTTACAAGGGAAGAAACTGAACGTATTAGAGAAATGTTCAAAGGATTGTTGTTATATATTATTCAAGGATGTGATTTTCAGGGAAATATCAACACAAGATATTGCATAAATAAAATAATGGATTATCTTGAAATTAAACCTGAACTTAGGATAAAATATAGAGTTTCTAAAAAAGCCAATAATAAATTAAATAACCTGTTTTCCAAATATATAAATGAATGATTTTTTACCCATTTGGGAAAATAAGATAAAATATAACAACCATAAAAATCTCCCAAATTCATTAAGATGTCTCATAGTTGGTTCAAGTGGATGTGGAAAAACCTGCTTACTTTTAAAGATGCTCCTCACTCCCAACTTTTTAGATTATGATAATTTAATAATTTTCACAAAGTCGAGTTTTCAACCAGAGTATCAACTACTCTCACAAGGTTTTAATGCTGGTCTTCAAAAAGAAGATATAATCGGTTTATTTAAACTTCAAAAAAACCTAAATGATTATAACATTGAAGATATAATTCAACTATTTTGTGATACACAGAGATGTAAAAATAAATCAAATCCGATAACTTGTATTCTTAGTGATAATACGGATGATATACCGTCTCCCCAAGATTTAGATAAATCAAAAAAGAACCTCGTTATCTTTGATGATTGTGTTAATGAGAGAAACCAAATGGTAATGGACAGCTACTACACAAGAGGGAGACATTCTTCTTGTAATTGTATTTATCTTAGTCAATCGTACTTTCAACTTCCTCGTCGTTCCATCAGAAACAATGCTAATACTTTTATTTTATTCAAGTTAAATTCAATAGATATCAATATTTTTTGGAGAGATAATTGTTCTACATTATGTCGTAAAAAGAAATTTGAGGATTACATGAAGCACACGACTGAAAAATATAAATATATTGTTGTGAAACAAGATGAGATATTAAGGGATATATTTTTTGTTTTATGAACAATGACGTATATAAATGACAACTATTATTGTAAATCTTGTGGGTAAATCTGCTTCTGGAAAAAACTTTCATAAATCAAGGTTCTTGTGTAGTACAAATGAGAATATTGTAAATTTACTTAAAAAACACCCCATGATACACATTGTATCAACAACAACTAGAGCAATCAGACCTGGAGAAGTAAAAGGTGAAGATTATCACTATATTTCAGTGGAGGAACATATGCGATTGAGGAATGAAGGTCAAATATTTGAGGAGGTTTCTCTTGGTACAACAAAATATTCACATTGTAAGAGTGAGTTAAGGAAACTAAAATCTGGTGGTCTTGGGATATTAGAAACTAATCCAGAAGGAACGAGACAAATTATTAAACATCTGAGCGGAGTGAAGATTTTATCATTCGGTTTTGATGTTGATGAAGAAACTCAACGCAAACATATAAAAAGCAGAAATGCAAGTATTAGTGAAGAAGAAATTACAACTCGCATTAATGTTAATAAAGAATTTCATGAAATATTTAAAGAAAAGGATTTATTTGAACACATCGACTTGAATGATGAAGAAAAGGAAAATTTCCCTGTTGATCTTTACAATTCAATAAATGATATTTTCCAATAAATAAATGGATGCAAAAGAAAGAGCAAGAAGATTTAAGGAACATCAAGAGTTGGTTTCAAAAGTTGTAAAACAACAGGAAGACATAAAGAAGAAACGCAGACAGAAACTAACGGGCGAAGAAGCATTTGAAAGAAAACAAGAGAAATTTTTTAAACCACTTTTAAAAACTTCCCAAGAAAAAAATGAAAGATGTTTCCACAGTTCCCACAGTAGAATATACTCTTAAAAAACTTCAAATGTGAAAAGATTTTGGTCAAATGACGGAGGAAGAATTAGAGTATTTAGGAGAATTAGAATATGATGAAGGTTTATTTCAACAACTGGAAGAGATTAATCGACCCCCTGATTATATTGTGAATGCTGTTCAAAACAATGAATATTCAGCGGATTCAAAAACCAAAGCAGGACTCATTCCAACAGAACAACCAGCAAATTTCATCTTGTTCAAGAAAAGGTATTGATATTTAATGATGAATTAAGGGTCTTGGGTTCTGCTCAACCCCCTGTTAAACTAACTCCGAGATTAATGTTTCTTCTCACAAAAGATGGAAGACAAGGTTCAACTGTGAGGGATGAATCAAAGTATATTGATAAATCATTGGAGATGAAAAATAATGATGATAGAGTATATATTGATCTGCTGAACACTCTAAATTATAGGGTTAGTATTTCTAGTAAAAGTAGGAAAAATGAGAAGGAGAAACACATTATTCAGGCTTTAAGTATCCTTGGTTCAGGTATTAGTTTTCTTCCAAATGACCCATCGCAATTAGTTAATACACTGTTATTGTTGTTAGGTAGTAAGAAGGCTGGAAATAACAATTGTTTTAATAAAGCATCAGCCATTTTAGACCAGTTGATGAACATGAAAATAATTTATAAATCTCAATATAAAGACATTTTATCTCATATTAAATAAGATGAGAAGCACAATCCTGAGTTTTAATTTCACAACAAGCGACCACACATCTTCATTCCCATACCCACTACAACTTGACCCAACAAAAGAATATGAGGCATCTTTATTGTCCATGGAAACTTATAATACCTTATTTAATATAACTGATAAAAATGACAAGTTTATTAATAATCCCGGAAGTGGATACAAAACGATAACAGTCTCACCCAGAGCATATGAGATTTCTCAAATATCTTCCGAAATTGCTCGTCTTATGAAAGAACAGGGTGATGAACCAAAAAATATTGTTATAGACATTCAAAAACATACTTCAAAAAATCAACGATTAAAGTTAAAAATAACTACAAGGTTGATTTCACAATTGATAATTCATTTTGAGAGTTATTGGGTTTCTCCTCAAAAAAGATTGAAACTAATGGGATGTTTTACAGTGATAATGTCATTCAAATATCCTCAGGAATAAATTCGGTGTTAATTCACTGTGATTTGATTGATGGTGCTTATAATGATGGAATAAAAACAAATACAATATTTTCATTCAGCGCATACTCAACCCCAATTGGTTATAAATTCAATATGGAACCCAAAAATTTGGTTTATCTCCCTGTGTCAGGAAAAACCATACACAGAGTAAATTTTAGGATAACCGACCAAGACAATCGTATGATTTCTTTTAATGGAGAAGTTATATCCATCAGAATTCACCTACGTGAAGTTTTCCAAGAAATAAATACGATGGTTATTGTGAGGAAACACGAGTTGGGAAAATATAAAATAATTACAGGGGATGGGATGTTCCTTTCCCCATACTACAAGGGTGAAGGTATGTATCTTGGTCGAGGATACTATAAACCTAAGAGACAAAGGGGTGTTGGACATCAATTTAGAGGAGATGGGATCATTGATACTCTAATGGGTATTGGTTCAACTATTCTTAAACATAAAGATCTAATTGGTTCAACTGCTTCTGCTGTGGGAAATGTAGCAGGTGCTGTAAAGAGCATAAAAGATGCCCAGAAGGAATCTCATAAATTACAAACAATAAAAGAAATTAAGAAAGGCAAAACTCAGTTCTCCCTCCAAGAACGACAGAAAATAATTCGAATACTTGGATCAGGGTTTCAAAAGTTTTAACATCTTTTTTTCCTCAATAAATACAAGTATAGAAGCAATTGATAGTATTGTTGTGGTTGACGAAATTCGCAAACCACCATTCAGGTCCCGTCGGTGAGGTATCTCTGTAAGTATATGTGCAGTTAGCCCAAACCCGTTGTTTAGCAGGAATAAATGTCATTCATTCGGGCTGCGACCCTTTTCGATAGCCGTTTTTCTTTTACTATCTTTATTTTGGATCAGCCGCCATTACTACCACCACAACCACCACCAACCACGTCTCAACAGCCATCACACAACAACCACCAACCGCAACGCCGCTTCACAACAACAGCCACGACCCTTGCCGTCACATCTTGCTCTCGCAACCATCGCATCACCGCCATTCCCGCGCCGCTTGTGGGCACCGATCCTGGACTCGTACAGGGCGCGCACCGAGCAGCGGGTGCAAAAACACCAGCCTTTCCGAGAAATTGGATCAAGAACGATTCACGCCCACTTCTGTTCCGTCCTATCAGCGAGCGTGGGGCGATTTGGCCCCGCCTCCAGGTGCGTCGGAGTATAATCGCTATATGCAGATTCGCGGATCAAAAATGATTCACGCCCACTTTTCCTCTGTCCAATGGGGAGCGTGGCTCCGCCCCCGAGCGATTCCTAATCCAAAAATCTGCAAATGATTTCTCCTGTCGGACTATAAAGCACCGAGCGCGGAGCGAATCGACGCAGTTGGAGGGAGTCGGGCAGTCAGAAAGGAGTTGAGAAGAAAAAGAGTTTCTGAATCGCAGTTGGACGGAGTTGAGAAGAGTGGAGAGTGGGAGAGTTGGAGAGTTGTGGCGGCGGCGGCGAAGGCAGTCGAGAGGGCGCTCGTGTCAGAGTCGGGGAGCTGCGGAGAGGGGAGGCCGGTAACGCGACCGAGGTCGCGGTGGAGTCGCTCGTCGTGGGACCCAAGCCAGCGAGATATCCTCATTCCCCCGAACATCAACAACCCCCTCCTGTTTCCCCACGCGCTGAGATAGTGTGAGAAGGGGGCCCCGTTCCCACCCCATTCCAGGCAGTGCCAGCGAGGCCCGCGGAGTCGGGGCGCCGCCGCCATCTTGCGGCTCATCACCAGACGGGTAGGCTCGACGCGGTCTCGGCCCCAGGCCCGTCTGCCCCCCTCATCGTTGAGGGTGGCCCCTTCCTTTTTCTTTTGCTTTGAGTATATGTGTTGTCGGCGCCGTCTGTGAAGTAAAACTGCATAAGTGTTGCCGTGTGCTCGGTAGTCGGTAGTAGATCTGCATTGTTACATTTGCCTTTTGTGCAGAATTGTTGTGTTTCTTCTACTTTTACATTTGCTTTTGGTGTATAATTGTATATGTGTGCTTTCCGTTTGCCGCGGAATAAATGTGCTTTATGTTGAACTGTTTTTCCCGTTTCGCTCCGTCTTTTCTTTCATTGAATCTCCATCTTACTTCACGTAAAGGGTTGGTCGTGGGCTAAATACGCCCAATAATTAATCGAACCGTCGAGGTTGACGATAACACCGCTCGGTTATCCCGATAGTATGGAACGGGTCGCTTAAAGTGGCCCGTGTCCGAAGTCGATCTGCGGCGAGGTGCGATCGCCCGGTCTACCCTCCGTGTGGGTACTTAGGTAGGTCGAATTTGGCGAGCAACCCTATCTCACGCGGGGGGCCGATTGGCACGATCGTGGTGAGGCCGAAAGGCCCACCCGTGACTAGTTCCCGGCGTTAGTCCGAGAGGGTCACGACGGGATTGTCCGTCCGGTGGGCGACGTGCCGCGATTCGAGTTATGTGGCCGCTCGCACGCCGGCGGGCGCGAATCAGCAACACTGTTGTCAGGAGTGGGACACAAACCCATCCCTCTCCTCGCGGCACTGGTATCGGAGAGCGGGAAAACGGGCTCTCCTGTCTCCAGCTAAATTCACGGGAATCGGTCCAGGGGTGAGAGGAGCGACCCCCGATTCCCTCCAAATTACGAGCGATTCAAATTAACCCTTTACGAGAAATAAGATGGCGTCTCAAGGCGAGCGGGAGCCGGGGGTATTAGAAATGGATTTAGAATGTGTAGAATCCATGGTCCAGGAAGAAAACCCCGTGCAGGAAATGTTGGTTGTGCAGGAACACGAACTCCCCCAACTGAACCCAGAGCCCGAAATAGGTGCGGCGGCGGCCGCGGTGTATGACACCTCCCCTCCCCCTCTCCACCAAAACCCCCCCGATCCTTGCCGAATCGGCTCACCCAAGCGCACACGACATGGCCCAGCTATTCGCCATGCTGGCGAAGATGAATGCGGATGCGCATGAAATGAAAAACAAAATAAAAAGCATGAACAAGCAAATGAACGAAAAAATGGAAACAAACGCACTCAAAATGAAGGAAGAAATGAAAGGGCTGCGGGGTGAGACGCAGAGCATGGGCCGAAGCCTGCAGGCGGGCATGAAGGCAGTAACCTGGGAGCTTAAAATGGCGACTCCACGTGTGGGAGCGAACGAGCTGGGAGGGAGTGCAACGGCTGTCGGGCCCGCGGTGGAGGCGGGTAATATAAGGAAAAAATAATTCGGGGGACGTGTTGGGCGAGGGTCGTGACGGAAAAAGTGATGGTAACCGAGAGGGAAAAACTAATTGGGGTGACGGAGACGTGCACGAGGGAGATAAGGGAAGAGACGGAAATAATAGTTGAGACAAGGGAGGTAAAGGGTGAAGAGGTGACTGAGTTGGCAGAGACACGGGATATGGGAACGATAGAGGGAAGACTACACGATGAAGACGGGGTAAGTGACGCACACACACACACACGGAGGTAGTGGAGGATAATGGGGGTGAGCTCGCGGACTGGGTAGAGACCCGGTGCGAGCAGTTGGATGGCCTCCTCCAGGAACGAGGGGAGGGAGTATGCCCCCTTGAAGCGAGTCACGACCAGGTGGGTTCGGTCGTGTCGAGCGAGTTCGGGGGGAGGAGTGCTGCGAACGGGTGCACGGAAAGCTTGGGGGGTATGGAGGCCCCGGAGACCCTTGTGGGGACACAAATCCCCAGTGTGGTTGTCCCGGTGTGTGTGGTGCAAGGTGTGAGTGCGTCCCCGTGTGTGGATGAAACCGCCAGTATGGATGAGACACCGCGGGCGAGTGCCCCCGCGTGTGTGAGTGAGACACCGCGGGCGAGTTCCCCCGCGTGTGTGAGTGAGACACCGCGGGCGAGTGCCCCCGCGTGTGTGAGTGGTGTAGTGGCAAGTGTGCCAAAGGGCGTGCTTCCCAGCATGCCGTGTGTGGATGAGGCACCGTGTGTGTGAGTGAAACGCCAATATGAGTGAGGCACCGCGGGCGAGTGCCCCCGCGTGTGTGAGTGGTATGGTTTGTGTGAGGGAAATGGCACGAGTGAGGGAAACGCCGCGAGTGAGTGGAGCCACGTGTGCGAGGGAGATGGCATGCGTGAGTGAACGGCCGAGTGCAAGGGAGACTGCGAGCGTGAGAGAGACAGCGTGTGCAAGGTCGCTGTGTGTAAGGGAGATGTCGGTCGGCATGTGTGAACATGCAGCCGCGTCTCCCGGTGTGAGTTTAATGGTGAGGTGTGTTCGCGTCGTAACACGCGGGAGTGCGTGTGTTGAATGGCGACGGAGACTGCGACAGAGGAAAGAAAGCCGAGTAGCGGCTGTAGCTGTTTCGGGGACCGTGCCGGGTTCACCCAGCAGCGAGCACGTGGTCCGTGCTGTGCAACGCACGAGGTCCCCACGTGCTCGCTTGCGAGAGTGAAGTCCCGGTCCGGAAACGAGCGCGGTGAATGTTGCCGATCCCGCGACGGACAAAGTTTAGGCAGGATTACGGATTTGGACCGGACGGGTTCTCCACGCGATCGTGTGTGTTAAGCTCCAACGGGCAAAGCACATGTGTCCGCGTGGGGAACCCCTCGAGACGTGGGGCTTGTGTTTTTTCATGCGCACGGTGACGTCATGGCTGCACGTGGGGTTGGAATCCGGCAGGAGGGGTATCCCTGCCGGATGGTACCGTCCAAGGAGGGACGAGGTACACGTGCAGCTGCATGACGTCACGGGCAGGTGCAAAGTGCGCGAGCTGTGAGTTGCCGCGCTGGTGCTGCGCATGTGAAAAAAAAAAAAAAGCAAGCCTCACTTTCGGGTGCACAGGATTCCCGGGCAAGGGGTGGAAGACACCCTCACCAGGGCACAGGATGGAAACTAGTTAGGGGGAAGGGTTAGCATAGCTAGACCGGCTCCATGGGGCAGGGGTAAGTCCTCATGGGGCCCGTGGAATGGATTAGTTAGAGGGATTGTAGCGAGATTTAGGTTGGGAAATTGATTAATGAGATTATTTGGAGACAGTGACTGACAGTGTGTATAGAGGGGACGTAGTTTTGCTACGTAGTGTTAAAAGGAACGTGCTATAGTGTAAGGGACGACGTGGGAGCACGAGTTAGGTAGGGGAGGTAGTTAGAAGGATGGCAGAGTTCAGCGGTGTGTGTGTTGAAAAGTTGTGAGGTGAGTACATGATGAGTGAGTGAGGCCAGCGGGTCTGTGTGAGTGGAGCGAATGGGGACTGCATGGTGCGATGAGTGATTGGGGGGAGGAGTGACTCCCGCCCAAGGGACCCCGGGGTCAGTGTAGAGTGAGTTAGGGGGTTAGTCAAATTTACAAAATGGAGGTCGTTTTGTTGTTGGTGGGAGTGTAGGCTCGAAACCCGTTTGGAGGGGTGCAGGAGCCCTGTTGACGGGCTGGGAGCGTGGCTGCGAAAGGTGAGTATCGCTGAGTGGGTACCGCGGGCACCAGGCTAGTTGGCCGTGGTAGGCCAAGGGCCCATGGGGGGCCGGGATAGCGTAGTGGGCACGGGTGCGCCTGCTTGGTGCGGGGGCCCGGGGCGCCATTAGCCGCGTGGGCAGTGTTGTGGGCACGGGTGACCCTCGGAAAGGGGCCCGGGAAGACAGCCTGCCACGTGTGCGTTTCAGGGAAGGTGCCATGGGGGGCACTCCCCAGTGTTTAGGGAGCTGGTAGGCTCGGAGGCAGTGTAGTGCCCGGGGGTGCCATAGCGGGAGATTCGGCAGAGGGTCGTGCCTGCCAAGGGGAGCCACGTGTCCCAGCCATGAGACCGTGTGAGGGCACGGAAAGAAAATTGGGGGGCGAGACCCGAAATTGTGAGGACACCAACACAGGCGACGGGAATCTGGGTTGTTAGAACCAATAGTTTAAGCGAGAGGCACTTGTTGGAAGCCCCGGGGTAGTTTAACAGGTTAATGGTTCGGGTAGATTAGGAAGTGTACCCCTCCGCACCATCCATCCCCTCGCTCTCGTTGTGGGCCGCTGGACCCACTTGGTGTTTAGATCGCTGAAGTCTGGGGAGGCCATTCTGAGGCTTCGTTGGGCCTCGACACAGGACGCTAGCTCTCCCTTGTTCCCCTCCGGGAAGGGAACGTAGGGGTTGGGAGTAGGCTAGGTGACAGGATAGGTTAGCCGAACAAGGACAGTACAGTGGGTTAGGGGACGATTTATAGTGGGGAAGTAAAAAAAAAAAAAAAAAAGTTGGGGCTAAATTGGGGTTTGACAAATTAAGGGAGTGGGTATAGACAGTGACAGGCAAAGGCGATAGGTTGGGAGGGAGACCGTAGGGTAGGTCCGAGCCCGCCTTCCGAGTGGCCAGCACCACCGCACTCCCTCCACCAACCTCCACTGAACGGCAAAGGCTGGCCAGCTTCATCTGCTGGCTGTGTTGCTGCAAGGCCTGTGCCGGCTGGATCGGCTGCAGCTGCTGTGCTGCAAGGCCTGTACCGGCCGGATCGTCTGCAGCTGTTTTCTGCAAGGCCTGTGCCGGCCAGTTCATCTGCCGGCTGTGTTTGCCTGCAGCGGCCTTGTTCTGCAGGCGGTGTTTGCCTGATCACCTTTGCCATGCCATGCCCACTGCCCCTGTTCACCAGCCCCGTTCATTTTTTGCTTTGCCCCCCCCCCCCTGTTCATTGCCATGTGCGCCAGGATCAGAAAGCAACAGTTTGCAAGCTGCGAGAACTGCCCTGTTGGCAGCTACAACACGGGCCTGCAGTGGCGGCCCGTGCACCGTGTTTGTGTCCATCCATCCATCCGTTGTGTGCATTGCGTGTGCCACTTGAGCTGGCACGGAGACTGCGTTTGTGCAGCCCATGCACCGTTGTGGTTCACTGCGTTCAGTTAAAAAGGGAAGGCCTTGGACTGTGTGTGAGCAGCCGGCCACGTTCCCTGTCACCTGCATTGTTTGAGTCAGAGACTGCATGTGAGCAGCCTGGCTCCCTGCTGACTGCTTTCTTTTTGCAGAGTTCATTGATCCTGGGCCATGGTTTAGTGTAAAATTTGTAAGTTAAGGTTAAGATGTACTGTAAATATGAGTGCGCCCCCGGCATGTATGTCTTAGCGCCGGCAATTTTATTTAAGTCGTCCGTGTGAGTGGGTTTGTTTAGGAAGTTACTCAGCCCTCAGGTTATTTATTTTGGGGACACGAATACCATGAATGTCGCACTGAGGGATCCGTAGGTAAAATGTACTAGGGGAGAACTACACATGATGGCACACGAAAATTTGACGACTCGGGACGAGTCTGTAAAAAGGGGAGGGGGTAGTGTTGTGGTTGACGAAATTCGCAAACCACCATTCAGGTCCCGTAGGTGAGGTATCTCTGTAAGTATATGTGTAGTTAGCCCAAACCCGTTGTTTAAAGGGAATAAATGTCATTCATTCGGGCTGCGACCCTTTTAGATAGCCGTTTTTCTTTTACTATCTTTATTTTGGACCAGCCGCCATTACTACCACCACAACCACCACCAACCACGTCTCAACAGCCATCACACAACAACCACCAACCGCAACGCCGCTTCACAACAACAGCCACGACCCTTGCCGTCACATCTCGCTCTCGCAACCATCGCATCACCGCCATTCCCGCGCCGCTTGTGGGCACCGATCCTGGACTCGTACAGGGCGCGCACCGAGCAGCGGGTGCAAAAACACCAGCCTTTCCGAGAAATCGGATCAAGAATGATTCACGCCCACTTCTGTTCCGTCCTATCAGCGAGCGTTGGGCGATTTGGCCCCGCCTCCAGGTGCGTCGGAGTATAATAGCTATTTGCAGATTCGCGGATCAAAAATGATTCACGCCCACTTTTCCTCTGTCCAATGGGGAGCATGGCTCCGCCCCCGAGCGATTCCTGATCCAAAAATCTGCATATGGTTTCTCCTGTCGGACTATAAAGCACCGAGCGGCAGTTGGAGGGAGTCGGGCAGTCAGAAAGGAGTTGAGAAGAAAAAGAGTTTCTGAATCGCAGTTGGACGGAGTTGAGAAGAGTGGTCGAGAGGGCGCTCGTGTCAGAGTCGGGGAGCTGCGGAGAGGGGAGGCCGGTAACGCGACCGAGGTCGCGGTGGAGTCGCTCGTCGCGGGACCCAAGCCAGCGAGATATCCTCATTCCCCCGAACATTAACAACCCCCTCCTGTTTCCCCCCGCGCTGAGATAGTGTGAGAAGGGGGCCCCGTTCCCACCCCATTCCAGGCAGTGCCAGCGAGGCCCGCGGAGTCGGGGCGCCGCCGCCATCTTGCGGCTCATCACCAGACGGGTAGGCTCGACGCGGTCTCGGCCCCAGGCCCGTCTGCCCCCTCATCGTTGAGGGTGGCCTCTTCCTTTTTCTTTTGCTTTGAGTATATGTGTTGTCGGTGCCGTCTGTGAAGTAAAACTGTATAAGTGTTGCCGTGTGCTCGGTAGTCGGTAGTAGATCTGCATTGTTACATTTGCTTTTTGTGCAGAATTGTTGTGTTTCTTCTACTTTTACATTTGCTTTTGGTGTATAATTGTATATGTGTGCTTTCCGTTTGCCGCGGAATAAATGTGCTTTATGTTGAACTGTTTTTCCCGTTTCGCTCCGTCTTTTCTTTCATTGAATCTCCATCTTACTTCACGTAAAGGGTTGGTCGTGGGCTAAATACGCCCAATAATTAATCGAACCGTCGAGGTTGACGATAACACCGCTCGGTTATCCCGATAGTACGGAACGGGTCGCTTAAAGTGGCCCGTGTCCGAAGTCGACCTGCGGCGAGGTGCGATCGCCCGGTCTACCCTCCGTGTGGGTACTTAGGTAGGTCGAATTTGGCGAGCAACCCTATCCCACGCGGGGGGCCGATTGGCATGATCGTGGTGAGGCCGAAAGGCCCACCCGTGACTACTTCCCGGCGTTAGTCCGAGAGGGTCACGACGGGATTGTCCGTCCGGTGGGCGACGTGCCGCGATTCGAGTTACGTGGCCGCTCGCACGCCGGCGGGCGCGAATCCGCAACAGTATCTATGATTTGGATGATACTATTATTATCTCAAACTCCACTAAAAAAGAGGATTACTTCAAGGTAAATGCAATAACTGGAACAGACTGGAATACGAATGGTACAAAAAGTTTTGAAATAAATAATCAACAAACCTATTTGAATCTATCCGAAAGTTTCTTGTTGTGTAAATTTAAATTCACTAAGGCTGCGACTAACACAAACGCTACACTTGTAAATGATTTCTTCTGGAAAATGTTTGATAGTGTGCGTTTGTATATTGGAACACAAGAAGTTGAAGCGGTTGATTATGTCTCTGCTGTATCTGAAATGATGAAATTTACACTCTATACATTCAGTGATAGAATGGGAAAGGGGTCTGTCGAAGGTTTTATTCCTGATATGTCAACGGGAACAAACACAGACCCTGGATATACTCAAAGGAAAGGAGCGTATAATGATGATTCAAAAGCAGTAAATAGTTTTACTGTGGCAGTTCCTCTTAAAGGTATATTTGGATTTTGTGATCATGATAAAGTTCTATATGGTCTTAAAATTAGATTTCAACTACAAAGGAATGATAATGAAAATACATTGCTTTTTGGTGTTGGTAATGCTTTTGGTGATCAGAATAAATTTGTAATTGAGGAAATGAGTTGGTATATCAGTGAATATACTCCTAATCTTAAAACAGAAGAGATGTTGAATAGAAGACTTAACTCAAAGAAACCACTCAGTGTATCATACCTCAAAAGAAGATGTCAACATGTTAAACTCAACCAAACCACTTACACGTGGAATTTGGGTGTTCTGGAAGGAAAACGACGATATCTGTGGATCATTTTTAAAAAGCCAGATGGTGATACTGCGACTGATAAGAATAATGCATTGAGTGATAATGCCAAGGTGAAACAACTTCGCGTTTCTCCAGATGGAACATTTTATCCACGAGATAGATTGGAAATTAATTGGGAAAAAAATGATTTTGTTGAAGCATACAAGTCTTACCAAAAGGTGTGTGAAAGTAATGGAAATAAAGAACCTATTTTGGATATGACAGCATTTAAAAGTTTGTATACAATCTATGCGTTTGACCTGAGCGCTCAAAAGGAAACTATAAAGTCTAATCGAGTGGATACTTCCCTATACATTGAAAGAGGAGAGAGTGAAGAAGTTGATACATATTGTTTGCTTTTGGAAGAAACAGAATTGCAGATTAATACAGATAATGGTGTGATGATTAGTCTCACATAATTTTTTGTTAAATAAATGAGTGGCAAAGTACTAACTGGGGTATATGTTAATCAAATCAATCTTCATAAACTATCATGTTGTGTTCAAAATCAAAAGCCTTGTACAATTAACGTTAATACAATTCAGAGAAAAGGAGCAGTAAGAATTGATGTTTTGCTCACAAGAGAACAGGTTAAAATCTTGAATGACACTGGCTCACTTAAAATTAAAATGACAAAACCAATGTTGAAAAAATATTCAATAAGAGAGACGAGTGGAGGATTTCTCCCATTTCTAATTCCTTTATTTGCTGGTTTAAGTGCGGTTGGAGCATTGACGGGTGGTATTTCAACAGCGGTGAAAACTGCCAACGAAAGAAAGGCTCAACTCCAGGCTCAAAAAGAATTGGAAAGACATAACAAAGAGTTGGAGAAACAAATTAGTGGAAGTGGTGTAATTGTAGATTTTGCTGAAAAACTTGAAGCTCTGCCTGATAAAGCGAGATTGTTAGTTGGAGATATGCTTTCTTCTATAGCACAAGCAGGTGTAAAATTAACGAAAAGAGGTAATGGATTATATCTTTCTAATAAATAAATGAGCATTGATGAGTGGTTTAAAGAATTTGGAAAGAATACAACATCAAATTTACAACTTGTCAAATATTGTATGAAATTAAAAATTCATAATGTGGTTATTTGTATGAGAGATGAATTAACAAATGTGCCGAAACATACAAAGAATATTATTATGAACTTAGAAGATAATAATGGGAACGGTTCTCATTGGGTTTGTATTTTTAATAGTCAAGACAAATATTATTTTGATAGTTTTGGTCTTCCACCACCTGTTGAAGTCATAAAATTATTAGAGAATGGTGTTTATCAAACATTTCAAGTCCAATAATTGAATTCCAAGTGTTGTGGTCAATTATGTCTATATGTGTTATTTCAACTCAACAAATATAAAAAATTTTATGATATTATTTTTAATCTAATATAAATGACTTATGTTGGTAAAGATGGTTCTATCTTTGGTGTATCCCAAGAACTGGATATTGATTTATCAAATTATTACACAAAGGCACAGGCTGAACGACATAAATATAATATAACCAAAAATATTAACATGAAAAATGCTTTTAAATTAAAAAATTATCCAAGCCCGACTGACGCGAATGACTTGGTGAGATTAAGCGATTTATCACAATATATATCCTTAAATAAAACGGCCGTGTATTTCAAAGATACAGAAGTGTTGATATTATCTCCAGGTCAAACAGAATTCACAGTTCGAATTAAAATAAATTTTTATAAAGAAGGGCGTATCCTTTGTATGAGAATAGAACAATGGGGGTATGATATGAATGATATTGGGTATAATTGGTCATTTAAAATTGACCTCAAAGACCTGGAACAATTAAATCAGTCTCGTAAGGAAAAATATTATCCACTTGGTATCGAGAATGAGTTTTGTGGGGCCAAGATTAGTAAACAACAAAGAAAAGAATTTAATAAGGGTAAATATAATAATGGTTTTGCCCTTGTTTATATCATGAAAACAGAAAAAACAGGATTATATATAATAAGTAAGGAAATACAAAATGATTTAACTATGGGAAGATGGGGAGGTGTTTCGTGCCATAATATTATTCTAACATATATTTCTAATACATAAATGACAGCAAGAAGGCTTCAAGAAAATTATCATTTCTGTGTCCAAGCATACCTTCAAGAAAAGGGTATTCGGTATTTTAATAAATATGTTCTACAACATAAGAATGAGGTATTTTCAATAAAAGATTGGCATTATGCTGATGTTGATAAACCGACAACTTTAGATTTAATGAGAATGTTAAATAATGAAAAAATTATAAAGTTAAGAAAAGGTAAGGCTCTTTTAGAAATTCAAAAGAAATTTTATTGGTTTCCTGTTGTAAAAAATTATTTTGGATACAGGAATAACAAGAAATCCTGATGAATATATGTATGATATTCTATGGGGTGTAA